>NC_142175.1:26919497-27219497 GCF_029865625.1 Vigna umbellata | reverse complement strand
CAACGAGACCTATTAAGCTCAAAATATACCTATTTGGGCAAAATCCACTTATCATAATTAATTTTGATAATTTGATATTATGATTGTTATTTACAATAAGGTATATACTCTGTTATTATTTACTTGAGGAAAGTATTATTTAAAGGATATATGATATCACAACATAAGTCCAAGGTCCATGTTGATCTTACAAATACACCTTATATTTCACAAGAAAAAACACACTCTGATATTTATACCAATTACTCTATTCATAAAGATCTAAACTCTTTTATTGACTTCAAGCAAATGGATCTTTCTCACTTTTCAACTTTCAAAAACATATCTACTTAAATCTTGTCACTTATATAAAGTATCATACTCATGATCCAAATAAAAAGATAATAAAATAACAAGAATTAAGGATAATCACGTAGCTTAGCAGATAAAAAAAATCACAGCTTAATTTCTAACTATATTACACAAGTTAAGGATGAAACTCTTTAATCTATATTAAGTTATAAGGTTTTTTTTGGATAGACTCTTTTATTATTCTTCTTGCATATTTTTTTGTATCAGATGCATTGGAGATTATCAAAGGAATCATTTTGTTAAACATTTTAGTTATACAACATTGGCCAAGTAACATTTTCATTTATGATTTCCTATATTATAATAATTACATTTAATAAAAATTCGATACATTGGAAAATTGAGTGTCGAGTAATGAAATTGGAAATATATTGATAGAGACCACGTCGGTCAATGTTATCCGATGTAAAAATACTTCTTTTCAAGTTTGTTGGTGCTTTAATTTGATATAAAAGTATTGTTTGTGTAAGTCAAAGTTCAACGTAAAAGAACTTGCTTAGTGTTTTATGTTTACTACATTTTGGTCTTTTATGTCATACTCAGAAATCAACAAAAATAAATATTAATATCATTTTACAAAATAAATTTTAAATTTAATTAACATTACAAAATTAATTTATAAAATGAGATTTATATTTCAATAATTATATATTATAATTGATATAGAACATATGACCAAATTCATTAGTATCTTACCATATTAATTCTAAATGTACAAATTTATATTTAAATATGGGATAATGTGCTAGATATTATATATATTTGTAACTCTTACAATTCTCAAATTTAAAATGAATTATCATGTTTTGTTATTGGATTAATTATCATTAAAAAATTTCTATAACCTATAGTTTTCTATAATATAAAATTTAGAAGCTTGAGTAGGTGAGGTAAATTATTTAGAAACAATAGATAATTATTATTTAAAATAAATATTACTATTATTATTATAACAGAATTAATGTGAGGTGAAATGAAAGCATAAATTACTAGAGTTAATAATAGAACCAAAGAAAGAAAGAGATAAGGTATTTTGACATCCCTCCAAATACAAAACATCTACTTAGTACTCAATAAATTAACATTTAAATTATACCTTTTAAAATTTATTAACTTAAAATGTTTATCTATTTATATATATATATATATATATATATATATATATATATATATATATATATATATATATATATATATATATATATATAACACCACCCAAAGTGAGTGGACACAGTTTGCACATTATCAATTTCTACAAATATCTGCCACTAGTTAAACATAATAAGAATTCAGGTAGTAAAATTTAAACTCTAAAATTATTTTATTTTACTCTTAAAAAACTTTAAATTAGACTTCTATAAAGTTTGATACTTTAGTTAAATTCACGTTGAAAAATTCATTAACTATTTATGCTCACGTGCTAAACTCTCAAAAAGAAAACTTGTTAAATCTCTCACTAACTATTAAAGAGTCTTGTACATTAATAAATTGAGGAACTCTATCAAGTTTTTAAAGATCATTGTAGTTTATTAAAGTTTGTGATTTAGCAAGAATTTGTTGAAGAAGAAGTGATGAGAATTTGTTGAATCCACTTGCATGGAAATGCGATCATGTTTATCTTTTTGGCTTCCATTGTCTTCCACCATGGAAATAGCAACTTCCATGATACAAATAGTTAAGTTCCGCATTGGAAATCCACTATATACATAACCAAACAACCAACGCTCGTTTCTTCTTTGAAAGAGACATCAACCCTATTTGCGTAAACGTCTCTCAACTATCAACATTGGAGAGCTTCAAAAATGGCCTATCATACTTTCTTAACTAACAACATTTCTAAACCTTTTTATCTAGCTTAATAATTATATTAAAAAATATAATTCAATAAAGCTTTTTTAAATTTGTTTATTATATAACAACCTAAATCCACGTTTATTTAAATTATATTTACATGTTATAATTAAATCTTAGTAATTTAATATGTTAATTATCATTTACCATTATTATTTATCATAATGTTATTATATGTCTCAACTTAAGTAATATATTTAGAAAATAAAAACTAATTAAAAAAACCATTGAATTTGAAAACAGAGGGAATTAAGGATTTTTTTTTTTATGAAAGTGAAGCCAATGTGGTGTTACAAACCGAAAAAGAAAAAAAAGGACAATAATTATTATTTTTTCTTTGAATTTCTTTTAGGTTGCGTATACAGTTTAAACCACTTATTGATTATCATCCGAAATATTTTTGCAACTTTTTTTCTTTTTTTTTTCCCCACGTTTCTCTTATTTTTTGTACGTTTTTTTAATAATAGAACAAAATAACAAACGTGGAGAAACAACAAAATATCATGAAAAATATAAAGGCAAAGAGACAACAATTAGGGAAACAAATAATAAATGTTACGAGACAATTTGACAATTTTGTAACAATCAAGAAAATAAAATCAAAAGGATATTTAATTTAATAAGAGTCAAATTTCTTATGCTAAAATCCGAAGTCACTCAAAAATGGCAATGAAACAGGTAGAGAAAATAAAGACAATTTGATTATAAGATAGAACTATCTGTTTAAAAAAAAACTTTAATTTAATCATGATTAGTTAATAGTGTAGCAGTCAGACTGGAAAGTAAATCCGATTTATCAAATATTTAAGTTTGACTGTAATTTTTTGATTTTGCATTGTATTTTGGATTTATAGTTTTGAATTGTATTTGTTATTTTAAGTTTAAGTGATAAGATGATCATGTTAATTAACTTTTAAGATTATTTAACTTTAGTTAGAATTATTGTTTAGTATTTATGTTTGATATGCATATTAAAGTATGTTATAGTTATTTTATACATATTAATATAGAATTTGGTTTTAATAGTTTTATTAGACAAAGTATTTATTTAAGAGAAAAAAAATAAAAATTATAAGTTTTTTAATTAAATGAACCGATTTATTTAACCCACCAAGTTCTAACGAGTCAAGCTAAACTTTTTTTCTCTTAAACTCACTAATAAAGTTGGATTAAATTGTACCGATTTATAATAAACCGGATAACCTTTTCTTATAAATGTAATTAATAAAAGTACAGTCATTTATATTTCCATTACAAATATCTTAATTTTTTTATACGAGTACTATATTAAATTTTGATTAATAGCCAATTTTACTATTATAAAGTTATAGGTTAAGGAAATTCTCTAACGTTTCACTGAACATTAATTGATAATAATGGGCTTCAATTGTAAGGTTAAGAAAATTCCCTAACATTGAGGGAGCCTTAATTTCCTTATTATGAGCTTTCATTTTTCACTATAAATTATTGTCAACTTACCCATTAACCATAATGATTTGAAAAAGGCTAAAACCACTTCAATCTAACCTTAAAATGGAAATAGGATCTGAACTTAATTTCTAAAAATAAAGTACAAAAAAATATATTAAAAATAAGAAAATAGGTCTTATATAATTAAGTAGTCAACAATGATTTATCTTCTTTAATTAAATTATTTAAGTTTTGGATTCTAATAATGATATCATTCTGGTATATGAAAAAACTTGTCAAAGAAACAAAAATTCATCTTATGCGTATTCACTGTTTTCAACAATATTAATTATTATTTTTAAGGATAATTAACATGTATGAAAATCATAATTAAAAAAAAATTATAGTTGACTTATTCCTAAAATATTTAGTGTCTCATATAGAGTCTATTTGAATTGCTTTCCAAATTCTTTTGCCATGCTAATTAAAGATTACTCTAACAATTTTGAGTCATATCTTTTCACCAATTTCGATTTTTGTAATGAATTTCAATCTTATTAGGAAAATAATGATTGTTAATTAGAAAGTTGGTAGGTTAAAATGAGAGTTATTAGAATATTTTATATATGTAGATGATGTGTGAAAGTTGTAGCTTTTGATATAATGTTTGTGCATGTGCAATGTTGGCTCTTCTATCCAACTCTTCAACATTGGAATTGGAATTGACATGTGATGCTAATAATAGTATCATTAAAGCATTGTTTTCCTAATAAGAGGAAGATGGTGTTGCTACGTAGTACATATAATCATAATATGTGGAGCACATCATCAACATTGCTCATCATGTTTACCTAATTTACATAAAGTTTAATTAATTGGGAATGTAAACTTTTTGCTTTGTTTCTTTACTCAAATGGGCAACCACCCCATTTATATATTTATTTAAAGTAAAGATCTTTTTGTAGATATTTTAATATTATTTTTTAATCTTGTGGTAAAAAAATTGGTGCTATCTATATTAAATAAGATGAATATAATTAATTATTTTACCTCTATTTGTTTTTATATATATAAGAACTTCATATTTTAGTTCTAGTGGTGGTTTTGTAATGGGTAACAAACATGTTATATGTCCAAGCTAGTTAAAATAATTTGGGATAGATTAGATCAAATTTTTTTATTAATTTTAAATTGAATAAATAAAATAATTAATAATAATTGAGTTGGGTTGAGTATGATACCTAAAAAGCAAAATTGATTTATAATTTTAAAAAAAATACTAATTGATTAAATGAGTTTTCTTTACGGAGATACTATTACATAAGTTTTAAAAGTTTATATATATATATATATATATATATATATATATATATATATATATATATATATATATATATATATATATATATATATAATAATGCCTTAAAATAAGTTAAGTCAAAACTTAAATGAACTAAGATGGAAGCCACAATGTAGATGTGATACAGACCTAGAAAGGTATAGATAATGAGACAAAGGATAATAACAAAAGAAAAATGTGTTGAATGTGAATCTTCTCTGTCTGTAATATTTTTTAATAATATATTATTATATCAATAAATAAATTTCTTAGGTTCAATTTCTTTCATCGATCTCTATCAAAATCTTGGTGCTTCTTTTTTTGACATTCACAATTTTCTCGAATCAGCACTTTGAATATGGGGCAATAAATTAGATTCTCAACATCTAATATCTAACTCAATAAAAGATCAATTTAATTGAATTTGATTAAATTAAAAAAAAAATCTTACCTCAAAGTGTTATGAATGAGACTAAATTAAAAGAAATCTTAAACTGAGTTAAATTATTTTATGTTTGGGAACAAATCCACATGTACAAAATTATGAACAAGTAGAAAGTTGGTGTATATAAAAATGTACAGAGATTATAACTAAAAATAGTGGCATTGGTGAAAAAATAAATGATTAAATAAATGTCTCGTTCTATTTTTCAACAATCGATTCGAGTCTTATGTGGCAACATCTATTATAAGGAAGAGGAAGTTGATACATATATAAGGAGTAAGTGAAGAAAGACAGCACTATCTTTCTTCGATGTGAGATCCACCGAGGTGCTTTCTAGCACTGGATTCTAATACTTTTCCTTTCATAATAATCACATTAAACAAGTCCTAGTCACGTGAAAGGTACAGTGATGGAGACACCTCGTTTGTCCTTTCTCTTAATTAAGGATGCTGATTAGTGTTAAGTGACAGTTAAATCCCACCAAATTGGTGAGAAAAATATTCCACACTTTCTCTCAGAAACCAACTTTTGACCCTCCACTATTTCTCCTCCAATCTTTTGGTTTAGATATAAGAGTTGGAAAGCGCATTTGCACATTAAAAAACTCCCTTTTGAATTCCCTTTATGTTAGCCATACACATTCAATAACAAGCATATTCTCAGGAGATAATCATTCACCAGTATCTCAAAACTGTAACATAGCTCTCCTATAGGATTTTTGGAAGATCACAATCCAACATGCAACAGTGGGGACTTATAATGGGAAGCATGTTAAAGTGTCCAAACATCCTATGTCATTAACAATTTTGGTGTGTGAGTGATATTTTTATACAATAAACCATTTTAGAAGTACTTTGTGTGTAGTTTATAACATTATGAGTTTATCCAATGCCATTTTAATACGCTAACATTGTTTTTGGACTGTGTTTTGCTCGTAGGGTGCATATTCATATGATCTCTCACCTTTATTCCCGACAACTGTGGTCTTTTTATCCAACATTATTAAAAGTTAGCAGCACACTTCGGATTTTGGTTCCAACCAAACATGTGGATTTCTATCCATTATGGTCAACCAGTAGTTATTATATTGTAGAGAAGGTGCAAGAGAGGTGATAAAGATGGCAGAGGTGTGCCTGGACTGTGTCAGGCAGGACATAAAGAATTGAGCATGGGAAGAAAAGTAGAAATAAGGTAAACTTTTATTCATGTGAGAAAGGAAACTATATAGATAGCTATCACTGCTAAATATTATTATCAGAATTTATTGCTATTATTATTATCATTATTATAATTATCATTATTCAGTTGAATGCAGTACTGAGATAGCTCTTGACAACATTTTCATTCAATATTTGCAACACTCTGGTGTTTGTAGGGCCTACGTATCTTGGTGTCTTGAACTGATTTGCAGCAGATCCAAGTGCCACGTAATGCTCGAGAATCTTCTGGAATGTTCCTCTCCTCACAAGTCGGAGTTCAAGGGCACCAATGCAGTTGACTTTGCGAGAACTGGTGTAGCCAGCATCAACGAAAGCCTTGTCCATGCAGTTGCAGCATCCACCAAGCACTTCTTCACTTGCTTCTCCACTGATTTCCCAGAATATCACATAATGTCCTGGCTCTTTGGACAAATCTATGTGGCTTGTGTAATCTATAACTTCTAATTTCTCCTCTGCCAACAACTGTGATGCTGATTCCACAGCTATCTGCAAATCTTTCTCTGTGTTCTTGTCAATGTTGATGTTAAGCAGAAGATTGCTGCGCCTAACAAACTTCACTTCTGGAGCTGAGTTATGGAACCCCATAACTTTCACCACATCTCCAAGTCGGTACCTGTACAAGCCTGCAAATCAGGCCAAGTTATAACATTGATGATCAGTATATACATATACATATACATATAGATATATACATATATACAAATACCAGGAAGAATCTTAAAATTTAGCTATATGTATAATATCTATCAGTACTCTCTCTATCTGCAGTGTGCTACTGTGCATTGTGTTTATTGTATGTCCAATTTTATCTGTTAGAGTAGGGTAAGATATCTTTCAAAATCTGTATGTATGATGCATACACAATTGTACAGATCAATTAATACAGGAAGAGGAAAATTGAGGAAAAACATGAATTGAATAGGAAATAAAAGTTGTAGGGTTCTTTGATCTATGCTGTGAATTCTATATAGTAGGAAAAAGCTTGGTTGTACTGTTGTATTGTTGTGACAGCATAGCCTGTGTTACGGAATGCATGTAAATATGAAAAACAAAGGACATGCAGGTAAGTCAAGGTACTGTCAGAAGCACGAAACAAAAGCAAGTAAAGATATGTTTGGATGAACTTTTAGAAGAAAAGAAATATGAAATTGATTTTTTCATAAACTAAATTTAAAGAAGTTACATACAGTAACATTATAAAATTATATATAAACAGTTTAACTTATAATGAAATTAATTTAAAACCGTTTTCCTATTTTTCTATTCAATGAGTGTTTAGGAAGAGACACAACCACACATAGCCTAAATCCAAAATTAGATGCCAGCAACTAAGAATGGACCTGTCTCCGAATGGTACAAATATTAATGTGATTAGGTATGTACTATGTTACTTTGGAAATCACTAGGAATTCTTTTTCTTAAAGTTGGTCCCATGTAGGTCATATCAAGAAGCATAAAAAGAAAGAGAACCTCTTAACCCTTCTCCCTCCAAAAATATTAGAATTAAAAAACAGTAATCTGTGAAATAAAGAATGAGTTTCTGCAAACATTATGACAGTATGAAAATTTCCAATTATGACAGAAGAAAGAGATGGTTTGAGGAAGGGTCACGATGATTGATTCTTGGTCTTGATTCATTAATTGGAATAGAAAAAAACAGCAAGAGATGAGTTTGAATACCTGCTGGATTGGTGATGACTATCTCGTACTCCTCGCCAACCTTCACATCAGTGAGCCCCACAGGCTTAGGATCCATACAAAGGAAACTGCCATCTCCATTAGTTTCTGCCAGCTCTCTCAGAGGGATGAATTCAAAGTAGCCAATTTGAGGAAGAACAGTGTATGTGGCCAATTCAGGTGGCACTCTTGGTTTCACATTGGTTGCTATCCACCCTTCAGAAGATCCATAGTCAGAAGTCAACAAAGGCAACTCTCCAGCATAATGCCTCAACTTCTTCAAATAAGGTTCCATTGACCCAGTCATGATGCCATAAACATACTTAACATTGGGGAAAAGCTCTGGTATTAGGCCATACCAGTTGCTCAGTCCCATGCACTTATTGTGGATCAAGTTGGCCAGCTCAGGGTCAGGTTTCAGCAACTTAGACATTGCTGTCCTAACAGATGGGACTGTGACCTTGCTGTTCAGCACCCCTTCTTTGATGTCAACACAAAGCTCCTCCCACACTTGCTCAAAGGTCCTAAAAGCACTCACAATGCTGTGTGCAAAGGTGGAAGACACCATATGAACTTCCTCCCTGAATATTAGCCCACACAAGAGGTGGCAGTACAGTGATTGGTGAAAATCAGGACCAAATATAACTTCTTCAGGGCTGCAAAATGGGGACTGAATGGACTTCATTGCAGTCCTGAACCCTGGACTGCGAAACACATTGGTTGTGGCAGTTCCTGCTAGCACACCCCCTTCGGTCTTGAACTGCTTGCTGCTGTAGACAAAGCCCAAAGCTTTGCCATTGTTCATGGGAAATTCCCTACATCATGGAATTGTGTCGGTTTCTAAATCCAACAAGAAGGAAAAATGAAAATCATCGAGGAAAACGATAAACAAGAGATGAAATTGAAAACCTGTTTCTGAAGGCAAAAGAGGTGTGATATATCTGCAATGTGGTGTCAAACAGTTCATCATTCCATGGTACAAACTTTGGCTTTCCCTGAGTAGTGCCAGAACTGCAAGAATAGAAAATTTCCCCCTTTTCAGGATCTGAACTGCAAATTCAACTACTTATATGAAACAAAGTAAGTCTAACCTCAAAGACATGGCTGTGATGGGTTTGCCAGTGAGAACAGAAGAGGTATCCCCATCGAGTATTCTATTGATATAAGGCTCCAAGTCCTTGTGAGTGACCATTGGAACGAAGGCCTTGAAACTCTCAGGGTCAGTCCTCCCATTCAGACCCAAATTCAGTAAGTACTCAGCAGAAGCGTTATCTTCCAAAATCTTTTTCAGTGTTTCCTTTTGAATCCTCCCAGCATCCTTTGTCACCCTCTCAAATTCCTCTATCACTCTCTCCATGTTAAACTCTTCCACTTTCTCCAACATCTTCACAGAGCTTCAGCTGCAGCTATTACAGAAGAAGAACAAAAGAATTGAGTTGTGACTCGGTCTTATCTCTGGTAACCCCATAAATGTTAGTCTTGAAGAGCTAAGAAAAAAGGAGGTACGGGGATAATTGATTCACATAAAGAAACAATTCTGACAAAACCAAACAGCAAGAATAAGGTTATCTTACTGCATAACAGAAGAGAAATATGAATAAAGCCAAACTACACCGTTTAATTGAGGTTTTATACTTATTTGACTTAATATAATAATTGGCATTTTTCTGGTGCTGTGATCTTCAATCCTTGTTTCGGTGGCAATAGGACCCAGATCAATAAATTCCGAAAAATAAATGCCAGAAACAGGACAAATGCGCTTTCAAATGATGCTCTGAACCATTAGAAAGGCCAAAACAAAGGGAAACGTTAAAACAGTGGACAACGATGTAGAAAATGAAAGAAAACAACCAAATTGGCAAGCGATGAACCCCGAAAACGAAACAACAAAGCCAGGAACAGATATCAGAGAGAACTTTATGAACGTCGATCTTTGGCTTTGCCTTCTATGTTCAAGTCAACTACACTATTCCAAAGAAGATCTATTCCAAGCATCAATACGAAAATTGAAAAATCTTCAGCCATCAAATACTAAGTTCGTGTGAAGCAGAGAAACAAGTCCCATAAACATCGAGAACCAAGGAAGAAAATTCAATAAAGGATGTAATTTTAAGTTACCACTTACCATTACCACGCATAGAAACAACCAAAAAAGAAAGGTAAAAAGAAAAAAGTCAAAGGGAACCAAAAAGTAGTCCTGGAAGGGTAAAAGGACGAAACAAAAAGTGGGGTTCCGTAAAGATTAATTTTTGAAATACCCTTTGCAGAGAAAGAGAAACTGCCTGAATTGGGATAGAGAGATTGAACCAGAAGACACGACTGGGAAACCAGAACTGAAGCATATCGTATCTCATCATAAAGCTCACCAATCACAAGTGCAATATTTTAATGAATACAAAAGACGTTATGATAAAAATAACACAAAAGTCAACAATAACATGTCATGTTCGGTTCCAAATAAAAAAAACAGAGAAAATTTCATCTGGTTTTCTGGGACTCCACAACCCTGTCTTGTTAGACAACCCAGAAGCCAATGGAAGAAAGAAGTAACATCAGAGCTAAACTCAAAAATTCTCCTTAAAAAATGATTAAACGATGCATAGGATGATAATAGGTCTATGGCCAAGAATTTGAAAAAGAGTTTCAGCGAAAGAAACTGTTTAAAAGGTTACAGTACAGATAGGATTGGAGACAAAAAAAAATAGTAGAAAAAGAATATGAATATCTCTACCTAGGAGAATCTCGGTGGTGTGTGAGAGAAGTAGCAATGTATATTTGTTTATGTATTGAAGAGGTAATGTTATGGTGTGAGTTGAGTTGAGTTTGAGAGTGTTGTGCTGAGGTCAGGATTCACCTCGGGGTTTGCAATTTATAGGCAGCATCAAATTCAGTTTTTGATTTGCAAAATGACATTTTTGCAGTCCACCAATTTGCCCACAGATTCTGGACGGAATTACAACTCAGTCGGTCACACTATCTATCTGTTTATCTATTCATCACTCAAACAATTCAACTTCTTTCTAGTAATGCAGTTGCCTACATTTCCTCATTAGTCCTTGTCAGAAAGATCATTTTCTTCCTCTGATGAAATTTCAATTATGTTTCAGATAATCTGATTATTGTTTTCCATTAATACTCTTTCTTTCTGCCTAATTTTTCTTGATGTTGCTATTCAATATTTTCAAGACAGTGTGCATTGATTAAGGTATAACAGTACTCTAAAACATTATGTGAAACTTGTTTCTCTGCATCTCAATTTCTTGTTAGTTTCTTAAGCAATGTGTGACGAAATTGTTTTTAAATTTTCACACTTTTGTTTACAAGTTTTTGTTAAGACGCATTAAAAACACATTAAATGAGAATTGGAGGTTCATTAATGAAATGGGTAAAATAAAATGAAAATAAAAATGATGTTGGTATAAATAAGATTGTTAATTAAATAATATATATAGGGTTTGTTAAGACGCGTATGCTTGTTTTTCAGTGGGTACAGATTTTAGTAGACAAAAATACCCATATGTATCATGGATTCTAAGTTTTAAGGTTAAGAGTATTTTAATATTTTTCATTCTCAAAACTTAAAAAAAGAAACCTCCAAACCCTTACTCACCTCTCTCATTCCTCTTAATCCTTTCTCTTTCATCTCTCTCACTCCAACCTTTTCTCTATCATCCTACTGTAGCCCAAATTGAAAAAATCAGAAACACTTGCCTTTAAACAATTTACCTTTGTAAAGAGCTGAGTCATTGACATATTCACCTTTAGGTAAAGGTTCATTCAAGATCTCTTCAATTTCACCATCTTCATTAATCTCTCTAATTTCATCATCTGCATATGTTGAATCATCATCTCTAAAAAAACCTCTAGGCCAATTACCAATTCTTTCGGATGTCATTATGCTTGTGAAAATTAGATAAAATTATATACGACAAAAATTATAAAATAAAAACTCATTATAAAGTCATTTTTTGTAAGAAATTGTTTAACCATGAGTGTTTCTGATTTTTTCCAGGCCAATTACCAATTCCTTTGATGTCATTATGCTTGTGAAAATTAGATAAAATTAGATAAGACAAAAATTATAAAATAAAAATTCATTATAAAATCATTTTTTGTAAGAAATTGTTTAACAACAAGTATTTTTGATTTTTTCCAGGTCAATTACCAATTCCTTTATGCTTGTGAAAATTAGATAAAATTAGATAAGACAAATATTATAAGATCAAAATTCATTATAAAATCATTTTTTTGTAAGATTGTTTAAGGGCAAGTGTTTCTGATTTTTTCAATTGGAGCTACAGTAGGGTGTTTCTGATTTTTCCACTTGGAGAGGGATGACAGAGAAAAGATTGGAGTGAGAAAGATGAAAGAGAAATGGTTGAGAGGAATGAGAGAGATGAGTAAAGGTTTGGAATTTATTTTTGTCTACTAAAACTCGGTACACATTGTTAAAATGTACCAACTGAAAAACAGACGTACGCGTTAGCAACCCCATATATATATATATATACATATATATATATATATATATATATATATATATATATATATATATATATATATATATATATATATAATCTCTTAAATTATATTAAAATTTAATTAACAAAAATATTCTTATGTATTATAAACTTCAAATACAATTTTTTTTAATAATTTTTATTTTTAATTTAAATGAAAAATAAAAAATTATTTAAATAGTTTTAATTTTAATTATTAGAATTCATAATACATAATATATTATTTTTATCAATTAAATATTAATATATTTTAAGAGGTTACATAAGTTATATTAATTTATTTTTTTTTATCATTTATATGTTGAAGTTATGGGAGAAATATATATAAGATATATTTCTATTAAAGTATTTTCTCTGTTGTTTAATATCAGAAGTTTAAAGTTTACCACATTAATTAATTTTATTAATTTATAACAAGTTTTTTAATTACTTTTCAATAACACTTTATTATGTTGGAATTAGTTTTTATAAATCATTCAGAACAAATATCTTAAATAACTCATCGCTGTTGCTTAATATCAGAAGTTTAAAGTTTCACCACATAAATTAATTTATAATAAATTTCTTAATTACTTTTCAATAATACTTTATTATGTTGCAATTATTATTTATAAATCATCCATAACAAATCTCTTAAATAACTTATTTTCTTTTGTGACAAAGAATTCATTTTTTTTATCTACTTAAAGAGAAACTTCTAGAGTATCTAAAATATTTTTTTATTTTAATGAAAATAAATTTTTTGAAATAACGATGTTTGACGTATTATGTGATTATTCATATTATTATTTATAATTATTATTATTGATTATAGAGTAATTTTAGATCAAAAATATATATTAAAATATTGTCAGAAAATTATTATTAAAGTATTATTATTCTTATTTTTATTTTGATACAAACTTTTCTCAAACTACCTGTCTTAGAAATTGACATTATTTTACCAAAGAAGTCTATGAACATAATGAATATATATATACTTTAATAAATAAATTATTTTTTTCTACTCAATTTTAATTCATCACTTTTACTTAAAAGATCATTACTCCTCTGTATCATATTAATATTGCAGTTGAAAACAACACATGCAAATTAATAGTTTATAAAAAAGTATGATACATTTTATTTTAATCAAATTATATTACATGCACCTTAATCATGCATCTAACTCACTTTCATATCATTAGAAATCAACATATTAATTTTACTTGAAAAGCATATTAATTTATCTTGTAATAAAAATAAAAAAGAAATTAAGCCTAATAAATTAAAGTCGTTTTTTAGGACGACAATTTGCACACACACGATGAATCTGTGAGGGATAGAAAGAGAGTTTGATTGAATTGATGAACTGAGTGCGCATGGTAGTGTTGGGCTTGCATCCATATACATTTAAAAATATATAAATTTATTTTTATAATATTTATATCATTCTTTGAATATATTATCTTCAAAATAAAATGAAAGTTTCATAAAATATAATTATTTGAATAGTTTCTATACATATTTTTTTAATATATATGATTACATCATAAAACATCTTATATTAAAACTAGGTCAGAACAAATCAAATATAAAAAATAACATAAAATAAACGAACTAAATCAATAAAATGCATAAAATAACTGATCGATTTTAAACATCGAGTCAATAACTTTTATCTAGTTCGTTTAATCAATTAAACATTATTTAACTTAAATGGTCATTTGTAGTTTGAACAATTAAATATCTAAAAGAAGAATAATTGTTGCAGTTTTTCTCTTTTACTTGAGTTAAAGTATTAATATTCAAGTTAGTTTTTCCCACTTTTTTCTTATGCTCTACAACTTAATTTTTTTAAATATTTAAAAAAATTACGTCAATTTTAACTTTACTTACGAGAGATTTCTTTTACAAACCAAACATATAACTTTAAGAATCTAAATTATAAGTTTAAGTGAATAAAAAAAAATTAAGCATCATATAATAAATAAAGATTCACTAATCATTAACTTAAAATTTTTGGTTGAGAATAACTTCAATCTCTTATGTGATTGGATTCAGGTCTTATTGATGTAATTTCTCTTCAATAAACTTTCTCTCGATAAATGTAACAAATAAAAAGTAAAAAATTATTTATTTAGAGAAAAATTAAAGAATTAACATTTTAAAGATACAAAATTAATATTTTGTATAAATAATAAATAAATTTATTTATAGTATATGTAATATTTATAACTTTTAAACAATAAAATGTATTCATTTTCTATTTAACTTAAACTTTCTTTCTTAATTTATAAAACTTCGTTACATATGCTTTAATAATAGTTATAGCAAGTTTTGTCCCTTTAAAATGGTGATAACTTACAAAAATTTAGTGTTACCTAGTAATCTACATCACACTCTGCTAGATGTTCCATTACTTCCTCTTTTTTCGATTTTTGTGTTTCAATTTTTCAAACAAGATTAATAAGTATATCACAGATATAATATGATCATAATCTAGGGTTATGTAAATGTACATGTACATAATAATAAATTTATATATTTATATATTTAGTCATTTGTTACTAGTATAATAAAAATATAATATAAAAATCTCTTTTGATGTTTTAGTTTTGAAGTTATATTTGATATGTATTTTATATTAAATAAATTCTTCTAATTCATCATTTTGACTAATTGAATATTTGAAGACGTTTTTCTATATTATTTCTAAATAATTAATATGAAACTCATGTTGTTGAACTTTTTCAATTGAACAATTGAATAATTCATATCATGTTTGAAAAAGTTAACTTTATATTGTTTTTATATTCATATGGAACTTCCCTTTTCTTTCTTTTAAAAAATAAATTTATTCTTTTTTGTTTTATCAATATACTCATTTAAAAAGTTCAAGATTTAAAAAATAAATATTAGAATTAAAAACGGATTATGAAAAACCATATAACAGTTAATTTTCAAATACAACGTGTAAGAGTTGTTTTTATTCTTATGAGAAATGAAAGTAGTAAGAGCTTATTAAATTTCCCATCTTAATGGGAAACGTGTGTCTGCAAGAGGGGAACGAGCCTCAGGAAGTAGAAGACAGGTGGCTGCATGAGAGTGGACGATCGGTTTTCTAAGGGAATATATAAGCTAAAATTTCAAAAGCTGGTTTCTCCTCCTTCTCTCTAACTTCTCTCTAAAATTATCATCTTTTCCTCCATTAAATCTCACGTTTTCTTCCATCTGATCATCCATCAGAGTGTATGTAAGGTTGCTAGTGGCAAGGATCCTCCTTTCAACCGATCGTTTAGTGGTTTGAACTGGTAGGTCTTCCTGATTCTAATAAAGTCTAGTTTGGGGCACATGCAAACCAAGTTTCTGTTGCATGTGTTTATCTTCTTCTTCTTCTAAGGTTCTGATCACGTTTCTAGTCTTTTGGGTGGTTTGTTTTCCTCAAACAGTGAATCTGGGAGGTTGAGTGTTTGGTCTTGGTACAAATTTTGTCTTGTGAGCGATCAGTCTATTAAGAGGTAAGGGAAGCTATTAAATTTAATTATGCATGTGATGGTTTTGTGTATGTATGGAATGAATTGATTGATGATTTGTATATGAGTGTATGAAATGCATGTTTCTGGGTTTTGGGTGGTTCTGTATAAGTCTATAAGGATTCTGCAAAATTATGTAGAATAGTTGGGTGTTCGGTCCCAACCGTTCGATTATGGTCAGGGAATAAGTTATCAATAGAGTTAGCATTTTAGCCTTACCAGGGTATAATCGTTCGTTTTTAGGAAGTGATTAATATATCACGTGTTGATGGTTATATACCTTTATAATCAGTCTTATTGGATTAGGTATTTTAGTTTGTGATAGCTCATATATTATTATTAGTAGACTTCGTACTTAGACTAGGCTTAAATTACGTTCGTTTATGATCAGATACAAGTTTATGGGTATTTTAGCTACAATGTCTTAACGTTCGGTTTCCTTAAAAGTACTAGGTTTGATGAATAGTTTGTAGGAGTAATTATAAGTGTTCGGTAGAAGCTCTAGGCGTTCGGTTTTGTAAAATAAGTAAAATACCGTTCGGTCTTACACCAAGGATTAGTAGTTATAAGTGTTCGATATAAGCTCTAAGCGTTCGATTTTGTCAGATAGTGAAATAACGTTCGTTCTTGTTTTGAGTATAGTAGAATATCGTTCGTTATTACTTTGAGGATATTGAAATACCGTTTGTTCGAGTATTGAGGATAGTTAAATATGGTTCAGTCTTATATTAAGTATTTGGTTTAATTAGAGTGTTCTATTCTTAAGTTGTGTTCGGCTCATGTCAAAGTCATATCTATTAAATAAACGTTCAGTTATATAGTTTAATTAGAATGTTCTATTCTTAAGCTGTGTTCGGCTCATGTCAAAGTCATATCTATTAAATAAACGTTCGGTTATATTCGTCTGTTGTTTAGATCCTTTCCATTCGTTGGTAACTAAGGGTGGTGTTATTTGAGAGTTCGATCTTCTTATGTGAAATGTTGTTTGATCTTTCAATGCTGATGTTATGGCTTGGTGCTGGTTGTTTATTACCGCAATGATCTATTATGTATGGGAAGTATTATTGGTATTCAAGTAAAAGTTTATATTTCAAGTAATGTGGAAGAGAATTACGGGGAGGAATGTCTCAGTGTAAGGATAATGTTGTGGTAAAGTATGAATACGGATAGTGAAATTCACGGAGTTCATCCTGATATTCTGATGATTACCAGTTCTCAAGTAGAGATGGGTAAGTCATTGTGTGAGAATGGCGGGAGGTCCTAGCCCATAGGTTCTTGGGTGAGTTATAACGAACTAACCTCGGGTGGCAGCTGATGGTTTTCCAGTTACTCCACCACCCGAGTGCACGAACGGTCTCAAGCTACGTATTCATACAATCCGGATGGTCATGTCAAGTGTTAGTCGTACGTGAATTATGATATTCAAGTTATGTGTGATATCTACGTTGGCTCTTGTATGTTATAGCGTTCGGTCTGTAATGATTTGTAGTTTTATTTCATGTACGAATGCATGTTTAATTGAATTATAGTAGCTTACCCTTATTTTATGTTTTTATCCATGTTGCCGTTCGGTTTTCTGTTGCAATGATCATCCTTGTTGGGTGTGAGCAGAAGGGGAAGAGCTTACGTTGGAACAGGAGCTGGACGGTGAGACTCCTGCTGAATAGGAGATGATCGTTCGGTCATATAATATAGATAGTTTTGGTGAAACAACCGTTCACTATTTTGTTCTGTAAATATAACCGTTCTGTTATATAATGAACGTTCGATAGTAGTATAGGAAGCTCTTGTAAAGTTAAAAAAAATTTATGGTTAATAACTGTAAGTTTGATTTTAATATTGTAATAATTGTTCTATCATATTATTAAATGTTAACACCTGTATATAGTTGTGTGTTATATTTCTGGGATGTTCTATTATATTAATACTCAATAATAATATAAAAAAATTATCAATATATAATAATTAAATTGTATTGATTATAAGGTTTAATATCACTTCTGATGGGTTATAGTATTTGTTGGAATTATTCAACTTGGTTCCTTAATTTTATTTTGTTTTATTCCATTTAGTTAACATATTTATTAAAAAATGTCATTGTGATATTTTTAATATTGTTTAAAGAACGAAAATGTAGCAATATAAATGACACATTATTGATTTAACTGAGTTATTTAATGTGCCATTGTCTCTTTACTATCACGTTATTTAGAATGTGGTTGTAAATGACAAATCTCATTAATGAAGTTGTGTCATTAATAAAATTTATGTATATATAACATAATGCCAATCTTCATCGTCACATGTCAGTTACACTTTTCATGATGTCATTTTCTAGATGATATTAATATTAATTAAAAAAATCAAATAGACTCTTTTACCAAATATGAAATTATATTCTGTAAAAAACTTAAAAAAACACATTAAATAATTTTAACAAATATTGAAACTAAAATGATATTGAATCCTTATTATAGTGTAAAACAATTAAACAAAAACTTTTATTAATCACCCCTTGCGTAAGTGAAACACTCCAATTAATTAACTTTTATAAACAGATAAAAATCACCCAACATTGTCGATGACTCTTTCAAGACTAAAATTTAACTTCAGTGTCGACAATAATTTTCTTTTTTCCAAAAACCTTTCCCTTTTCATGAAGAAGACATTTATTTGGTAAGAGAAAAACCATTAATTGGAATGGGGTTGCTTAATGAATAATCAATAATTAATGCCACGTGCTAAGAGATTCACAAGCACCATTAAATTAAACCATAGTAATTAATTAGTTAGCCATAGATTCATATTAAGAAAGAGACTAATTAAAGACAAGTGCTTAGCAGGTGCCTAATGTCGACCATTTTTATGCCTTGCCCATGTGATTTTGTTCATTTCGATACAAAGAAAAGTTGAAGAATAAAACACAATCACTAAGATCTTCATTCAGATTATCACAACAATTGAGGTTATCTTCTTTGTAAAAAAAATAATATAAGTTACCAACAACGTAGGAAAAGACAACTTCTTAGTACAAGTGGTGAGTGACTCCAATTATTTAATATTTATACAGAAATATTTATCTATTATTTTATTCAATGTCTGTGAAACCCTCTTGAGAAATTAATCTCCTTGTTAATTAAAAAAATGCTAATAACATAGGCACTACAGTTATAAACACCCCTAGGTTGTCATAGTTGTAGGTTATTTTTTATCATAGTATGAGCCAAGTTCAAAGCAGACAAAGGGTTAATTATTTTTTTCCTTCACATTGGGTTCCTTGTGTTCTTCTTAATTGTCCTTCAACAATGTTACAAACCTATAAGCAAGACATGTTTGTATTTTTATTAGGTTTTAGAAAAAAATGTTCTTAATTTGTTTTAGTTTTGTAAAATTAATGCTCAATTAGTATTTATTTTTTTCATGACTATCATTAAAGTGTCGTTCATTTGAATTGTGTGGTAAGAGTAAATGAGTATTTGATTAGGAAAATGAAAGATTAATTATATAAGAAAATTATGTAATACTTTTCATAAAATTGAAAATATTAACTTTTGTTTAATAATATAAATGTCAAAACCTCGTACAGAGTGAAATGGCGGAAAGTATAATTAGTTGACAAATTAAAGTACAATGAAGTAATTAGTGGGAATGAGTTGCTTCAACTTAAATTTTAAAATTCCGTGTTGTTATCGTTGATCATTAATTTATTGGCACTGTGAAATAATCGATGCTTTCATTCAAAACTGATTTAAAATATACAATAGGTTGGTGTACCGTATGACTATATAGTTAGTTAGAGATCATACACTTAAAGTTTTACTTAGATTATTCAATTAATTATCAACAAGATCGGTCAAGAAGCAAACCAATTAATATAATTAACCTTAATGCTAATCAACTTAAAAGTAGAATATAATTATTTATAATTAATTGGATTGTGATTAGTCTAGTATTAATTAAAAATTAATTTTAAAACTTTTAAATATAAGTTTAAGAAAAGGAGGTTAGTGATATGCATTTAGTGTATCATTATTTTTTAATAGTCAATGTTAAATTAATTTTCATATCGAAATATCTTTTACAAGTATTCTTTGAGTAGTTTAAGCGAATATTAGACTCATAACTTGAATTTTAGAATAATTTTTAAATTTTGACGACTCACCACAAATTTAGACCACATATTCTATATATAAAAACAATAAGTAATATAGAATCTTGATGACGGTGATTATTCATAACTTTTTTGAAATATATTAGATTAGTTACACATAATTACATAAGAACGTACTTTCAAATCATTAATACAATTGATATTATTAATAAGAAATGTTTTTATAAATTATTATTACTATTTATGAAATTTAAACGTACTTTTAAGTTAAATCTGTTTCTCATGAATTTGATAATGACGAGAGTGAATTGTATTAAAGATAATTTATAAACCCCCTTATAATGTATTATATTAAAGAATATTTTATATAGATAAAACCATATTGAGTGCGAAAGTCTCAGTTAGCTAAATGTGTTATCTGACATAAGAAAAAAATATGAAAGAAAAATGTTTTTGACTAGTGTAGCTCAACTACTGTATGGTACCACCATTATTTCAAGCAAAGATAGGAATATATATAAGCTTCAGACAGTGATTACCATGATAGACATTAAAAAATTAATTATGTATTAAATATTATTTAATGTGTTTCACAATACCTTTATTTTTTAAAAAGATAATTTTTTAAAAAGATAAAGTAAACGATTATCTTGAATATATAGTTGGTAACAACTCCCTATCTTACATAAAAGAGTTGACATATTTCTTTATTCATGATGCACCTTTAACTAGTATCTTAACAACTTTAAAATATCATTTCTAATACATATTATTTGTTTTATTTACATTTACAGAAAATTATAAAAAAAGAGAGTTATTAAATAAGAGATGAGACCCTCTAAAATTTTTTATTTTAAAAAAATCGAAGTAATAATATACAGTTTGCTTAGACCTACTTAATTGCTATATTTCTTTTAAAAATCATAAAGTCTATTAATGTACTGTTGATTTTAAATATATTATTTATTACAATTTTGTTTAGAATCTAAATGTGAAGTTTAAGTTCCACAGTTAAATAAAGCAATGTATAACAAGGTTTTTGTGAAAAGTGATGTCATTTTTTTTATATAATTAGGTTCGGATCTCATTAATACTGTGTCTAGACCTAATAATAACATCAAAACCAATAATTTATCTTGGTGACAAAAAAGGTATTTAATTTATAAATAACGTGAGATTATTAAAAACATGTATTAATCTTTCAATTGAATTAATTACTTATTATTTATTTAAGACACACATGTCAAATAAAATATTGAATGAATCAAATATAAAAAATTCATATAAATATTAAATATCTCATTCATTCGAGGGCAAGTGTAAATGATAAATTAATAATTTTTAAGTTATCTATGTAATATTTAAAAGGTCAAAAAAAGAAAATAAAAGCTGGAAAGGCCTTCAATAGTTTTTAAAATTATTGATAGGTTAATCATGTTTGGAAAGTGAGGGCAAACTTTACAATATGAAGATATATGTAATATTTAATTAGAATGAAATACTATTTTAAGGAAACATAGTTAAAGTTATTGTTAATTAATTGGTAGTTTGATGCAGAAAGTTGAGAAGAAAGACAAAAATCGAGGGATGATTAAGTTATATTTAGTGTGTGAATACTTTTTTTGGTGTGGTTAATCAATCAGTAATCAAGAGTGGTGATTATTGAAATTAAGAATGATAATGATTAGAAGTTGTTATAATACAAACTGTGCTTTGAGTGCTTTGAGTGTCTCATAATTAAAATTTCCTTATGATTATCATATATGACTGATCAAGTGCAAATAGTTTGACAGTGACAATGAAGAAGACAAAGACATCTTTTTGAAAAGACTGATTAAATATTATTTTCTGAAAAAGAAAAAGAAAAAGTGGTTTTCTCTAATGAAAATAATTTCCTCAGTCAAAAAAATTAGTGTATAAGTTTATTTGTAATGATACAAACTTTATTTTTAAATTCCTTCATATCTATTATATGATTTTTTTCTCAAATTCATTCTTATAAGTGAATAAATTCAGTTATTTTTTAGATTATTTTTTTAAATTTTTTGTCTAAGATATATTGTTTAATATCTATTACGAATTTACATTGTTTAATAATATTTTTCGTTCTTATATTTATTACAATAATTTTAATATTTTTATTATTTATTTTTTACTCAATATAATTTATATATATATATATATATATATATATATATATATATATTAGAAATATTTGATGTGATTTTTTCATTAGATCAGCATTAGCGTTTTTTTCTATATTTTATCTCAAGAATTGAGTAATAAATACAGAAAAAGTGAGTTATTTATTAATATACGTGACATCAACGTGTTTAACACTAATCTAAGATAAGAAATTACATTAAGCATTTTAAAAATATATATAAAGTGATAAATACTATTAATTCAATCTGTGTAATTATAAATTCATGAATTGTAACCTCTCGTGATCTCACACTTATTCCAATCTCACACTTATTCCACAATACCCAATAGACACTTATTCGGATGATACGTTGATGAGCGGTCACGGGAGGTTATGCACTTGTGATGACTTCTACTTCTTCTTACAAATACACTTCCAAAATACTCCATACCATCCACAAGATTAGTCCTCAACACTATGTCCAAAACCGACACATAGACCAGGACCTCCTGCCCCTCTCACCACATAATTCATCCTTCTCTACTTGAGACTGGATGATTATTAGAATATCAGGATAACCTCCAACTTCATGACCCTCAACATCAACATATACACACATACCATGGCATTACAGAATCTCTCCGCGAGACTCATACCATGCTCACATTCCTCAACTGATATTATACCATTACGAAATCTCCCCATAATACTTATATCATGTTCAGATGCATAAATTCAAATTTAATATAATAAATTACAATCATCACAGAAATCATACAAAATGAATATATCACAAAATAAATTAACAATACTAAAATATCACCATAAATGGTCACCGGAGAAGAATCAAATGTTTGACAAATCAAACTCACCATAAACGCCAGTACATATGACTAGTCACAACTTACTGGATTTGACCAGGGCTGCTCTATGATCAGGGATGTACCAACTCCGATTTTTAAGATTCCTCTATCCTACCATCACAATTATAATTCACAATTCCATATCTACCACAATAACATGAATTCATCAGAAATTTTCATTCTAACAAGATATATTGAACAATAATTTAATAGTACATAATCTGTTCAACAAGATTTAAGTTAAAAACTTGTCGAGTAGACTTCCAAGAAAGAGAGGTGTGTCACAATGGACAACTTAAGTACCAAGTCTTTCCTTAGCCAAAGTGTTCCTCAACTAGTTTTAACAAATTTCTTATTTACAGATTCAAAACAACAACATATAATATTAACACAGAAATTCAATATAGATAGATATACAAAGCACATATGTTTTTCATTAACAGTATTCACACAGAATTTCAAGACATAAATAGTAATAAAACAATACTAAATGTGACGTCCCAAAATATATATATATATATATATATATATATATATATATATATAATATATATAAAATATATATATATAAAGCATATATAATAAAGACGTCATCATTTATTAATATATGAAAGCAGTCAAGAGTAATTTAAGGATTATAATCATCCTTAGAATAGCATGGAATTGAAAACTTAGAGTATTAGGGTTTCTCCCTATAGAATTTAAAGCTTTAAACGTACAAAAGTTCATCAAAGCTAATTAATAAAAGCTAGCGAATCTAAGCTGCAACATTGTCTTCCCCATCAAGTACTGTTTCCAACATATCCTCCTTGTCATCTGCTCTCGTATAACGAATTATATGATCATCGCACATACCCAAACACAAACACAAACAAGTAGGATGAGCTAACATGCAACCAATCATTTATGAAACATGCATGCAAACCTCATATAATAATTATGTCATACATACTCATACCATCATACAACAATCACATCATACATACTCATCCATTACTTTGATACACATGGTAAAATGATATCACAAGACTTGTTACTTTATAACCCGACTCGTCCGGACTAGAATGATTATCGAGCTATGGCGGGTCTTGCACTCGTGGTGGCTTTATGAAACTTGGGCACTACCGCCCGACACTACCGCCTTATGAAACTTGGGCACTACTGCCCTACCACAGTCACGAGGTTAATCCGTCATCACTCACCTTGGATCATATGGAAGCACCCAAGACTAGGACCTCCTGCATGATTCAATCCTCTCTACATGAGAAGAAAGACCACTAGAGTTTTAGGATGATCCCCAAAACTGAGCTACCATGTAATCATTCTATACACCCCCACATCACCACCATGTATCCTCTCCTTGAGGATCATGAAATTACATTCATGAATCATACTGTCACTTTGAAACTTAACCCAAGACATGAATAACCATATACCATCATATTATCACAGTGAATCTAACATATCTCATACATTCACATAATTTCCACATAAATCACATCATTATAATTCACAATCATGTTCAGATGCATAAATTCAAATCTAATAAAATCCAATCATTTCAGAAATCATACAAACTAAATATATTCCAACAAGATATATTACACAATAATTTAACAGTACAAAACCTGTTCAATAGGATTTAAGTTAAAAACTTATCGAGTAGACTTCTAGGAAAGAGAAGTGCGTCACAATGGACAACTTAAGTACCAAGTCTTTCCTTAGCCAAAGTGTTCCTCAACTAGTTTTTAACAAATTTCTTATTTACAGATTCAAAACAACAACATATAATATTTACACCGAATTTCAACATAGATAGATATACAGTAAGCATTAACAGTATTCACACAGAATTTCAAGACATGAATAGTAATAAAACAATACTAAATCAAAATATAAAAGCATAGAAAGGTTAGCTCCCCTACCTCTATTCCAGACTTAATCTCCTGCTCTGAATTTGTTTCCCCGAAAACTCTTCAGAACCTCTACTCTTCTTGCAACTAAAAATTTCTTCCTAACTCTTTCTTCTCTATTTCTCAAGCTCTCACTTGATTCCTCTTTTCTTGGTGTAGAATACCCTTCCCTCCCATGGCTATTTATAGGTAAAAAAATTTACTATTCATTAATTTTTTAATATTATTTATTATTTTAATATTATTTTAAAAAAATATTTTAATCATCCACTTGATTAAATCTGATCCTAATTTCTTCCATGCTAAGGAATTCTTACTCTAATTCCTTCCATGCTAAGAAATTCTTATCTTTTTTTTTACTATTCACTATTCACTTTTTACTATTGACTATTCACTTTTTACTATTCAATTTTCTTAAAAAAATTCTAAATAAGTTATCAAAATTTGAACCTCTCCTTCTAAATTACTATAATTTTATATCCAAAATTTTCATTTTTCTATCCATTAAAATTATTATTACTAATAAAATGCTAAAATTTTACTATTATAAATATTTTTCATGAGTCTTACAAATTAAGCTACCAAAATTTCTTATTAATCTTTCCACATTTTATAAACTTATTATATTTTCCATTCACAAAGAAATTTATTACTACTGGTAATAAAATTATTACTATTAAGGTAAATATTTTTCATGGGTCTTACACTAAATCATAATATAAAATCTTAGAAAGGTTAGCTTCCATACCTCTATTCCAGACTTAATCTCTTGCTCAGAATTTATTTTCCCGAAAACCCTCTAGAACATCTACTCTTCTTGCAACTAAAAATTTCTTTCTAACTCTTTCTTCTCTATTTCTCAAGATTTCTCACTTGATTCTTCCTCTCTTTGTGCAGGATAGCCTCCCCTCTCATGGCTATTTATAGTCCAAAAATTTTACTATTCAACAATTTTTTAATATTATTTATTATATTAATATTTTAATCACCACTTGACATATTGGATCCCTCAATAATACCTTCAAACCTGGTGTGCTTTAAATTTTTTTTTTTAAAAAAAACAAAAAGGTAGAAAAGAGTTTGAACCCATGTTCTTGAAATCACCACAATTTTCTACCATTTAATAATACATTTTATTTTTACATAAACTTATTAATTATATTTTCCTTTCACAAAGAAATTTATTACTAATAATAAAATTGTTACTATTAAGGTAAATATTTTTCATGAGTCTTACATGCATTACTATTTTTAAGTATACTTTCATGTTATGGAGTAGTTATCTCTTAAAAATTGTTTCAAAATATTAGTTAACCAATATTTTATTAGAAATTAAATGTAGATAAAAAGATATAAGATAAAATGTATTTTAAAGTATCCTTAAAACACACTAGTTTATTAAATTTAAACAAAAAATTTATTTTTCTTAAAATACAATAAGTACTTTAAATAACATGTCTTACAAGAGATTTTTTCTTCTTCTACATAATACTAATTATAGTCTTTTTGTATTTTGTTTTCATTATATTGGGTAAAAATGAAGTAATTTATTAACTTTATAATTAATTATCATTGTTGAAAGTAAAAATTAGTTCGACTTACTATATATTTATAAATCTTATTTTACAAAAAATAGTTTTATAAGATTGAATTAAACTTAAATTTTACTTATTAAATTTTACTTATTAAAATGGTATTAGAGACATGAATAAGAACCTATATTGAAAAATTATATTATCTTTTTAATTCTATTATTTTACCATTATTTTAGATCATTATTAACGTCTAATTCTATGTATATATCTTTTGGTATAAAAATATGTTAATTAAAAAGTCTCACATTAATTAAAAATAATGTCAATTTACATAATATAACTAATATAAATTTTATCAAACATAAATTATCGATTTTGTGAAATTGAGTTAAATATAAAATATATTTTCCAACAATCAGTACAATCTAATAAACCATTTTGAATATTTTTTTCTTTTTTCTCTATCACCACATAAATATGAAATCTTACTCTAACCCATTTAATAACTTTGATTGTGCATTTCATTTGCATATTCTAAAATATTACGAACACTTAGGGTGTTAAATTTTAATTAAAATCATTAGAATTCATGAGGGCATCATTAATAAGAATCAAAAATACTGGAAGACAGTTATAAAGGTAAAGAATATTGAAGAATAGCTGTCAAATCAAAATCTCGTGCACATTTTCAAAGAAAAGTTTCAATTTACTATAGCTAAGAATATTATTTTTTTCCAATCCCATGTTTCTTTTACCATAAAGATCTAATGGAACAATTCTAATGCACCATTATTTGTGGCCCTTCTTAGATCCTTTGTATGGCCTAACAAGGACAAGGGTTTTGTTATAAAAGTATTTAATACATGTGTTGCATTTTTTTAATCATATTAAAATCAGTATATTTATTAAAATTACTATTATTCAGAAAACAAAAACAAATAAAAGCATTACGGTTTGTAAAAGTTTATCTTGATTCCATTAATCTGCACACTATCAGTATGAACTAAAAATAATATATAAGTGATAAACCATCTATTTTTACATGTTGGTTGTACAAAATAAATTCAAATCTGTAATATATTATTGTTAATTTAGATTATAGAACATGTAAAAAGACATATGTTTCCTTTTATTTTAGATGATTGTCGACTTTAATTGTTAAACAAGAAAGTTTAAAGGCATATTCATTTCATTTTGGATGATTGTTGGAGGTTTTCGACCACTTTTTTCTTTTTTCGTAAAGAATCTTTGAGAGAGAAAACTGATAATAAAATAAGAAAATTAACTTTGACATACAAACTATTTTATACAAATGATCTCATATACTCCATTCTAAACATTTATTTCTAATTTTATAATTTTTTTTTTCTCTCTTTAAAAAAATCACAAAAATGATTGCGCCGTCCATGTATTACGAGCATGGACGAATGAGTGCAGAGAGTTAAAGGAAAAGAACGGAAAGTTGACGAATTCCGGCGCCGTCAGTGCCACCTCACTCTCATTTATATATCATTGGATGATGAATGATGAAGGCATGTGGTGAAGAAAGAAACATACTTAATGTTAATGTGATCCAAACATAAAGTTAGTTCATCCTTGGCATATGAAAAATGTTGTTGTTTAACTTTCTAAAGCAAAAAACAACCTTATCCTCATCGATTATTTCTTAATTTGTCTTGTCAATTCACCCACAAAATCTAAGAGTCACTTTGAATGGCTGTCTTACACTTCGACTCATCACTACCACACACCGGCCATGAAACTTTGTTCTTATTGCATGGATTAATGCACTCTTAGATATTAAAGTTTGAGTAGAGATTTGACTTGGATGTTTAATCTACTTTATGGTGTAATATAGAAAGACTTTTAAGTTGTTTGTAACTGGAATTTTAAAGTTGTATGAAGTTTGAAATGTTCAAAATTTAAATTTTTAATATTTTAAAAGTTAAATTTAACTTAAGTTTGAAAGTTTGTTTATAAGCACAAGAGAGTTTAAGATTAATAAAAGGATAATGTTTTACTATTTTAAGCTATAAAATTAAAAATAAAAACTTAAAGTTGTAATAATAAAAAATATATATTTCATTTTTTAAATATGACTATTTCTCTAAATTTGATTTCCTTTTAATTTTTTAATACTACAAGAAAATTCCTAAATATTGATTAATTTTAGTGACAAAAAGTAATTATGAATTATAGTGATAAATTTATATATTAATTTACAAACTAAAAATTATTAATAACTAAAATAGTTTCAATTATCAATAAAAATTATAATTAATTTATGAATTAATTTTTAAATTGATTATTAATATTAACTATTAAGATTTTGACTTAAAAAATGATTTCTAACTAATTAATTAACTTTATAATACAATATTTAATTAGTTAATGTTTTTATTGGACTTCATAGAAGATTTTTCAAAATAGAATATTGTCAATCAAGTAGAATAAATTGAATTTTGAGTGAAATCTAGAGAAAGATTATCATGTAAAAGACTTTTATATGATCCTTATAAGTGATTAAATATTTATTATGAAAATAATGAAAGTGAATACGAGTTAAATTTTATATATATCACTATTAAAACCATGAATTCTATTAATAACCCATATCAAAAATATACTTGTATCCAACAATATATTTAGCCAAGTTGGTTATTTTATACAACTTGACATTTTGCCCGTGATTAATTAGGTTGGGTATGTAGGCAAGCCTTCAAAACTTAGATGTGACTTTTATTTATAAACTAAAACATAGATGTGGCTCACTACACAACTCATGATTTGACATACAAATTAAACACCTAAAACATTATAAAAAATTACATAAAGCTTGATTTATGATTAAAAGTCATTTGATGAATAAATATGAAATTGGAAAATTTATTTTATTAATGAAGAATCCTAAAATTTGTATAATTGAGAAATGAAAATTTTAAGTTGGAGAGTACAATTAGAAAGGAAAAGAATAAAAGGTCGGCACAGCAAATAATTTAGTGTGATAATTCTTAAGAATCACTATAAAAAGCAAGAAATTCTTAATCAAATTAAATAGTGGAATGGAAAACTCTATCTGAAAAAACACTGAATTTGATAATAAAAAAAATTGTTTATTCCATTTATTATCAAATAATTAATACAATTTAATCCTCATATACTTAGAAGTTAATAAAAGAAAAACAATAATCTTACCATTGTAATCACGATATTGTCTTAACTGTTAAATAAAATATTTTACTATATTTTATGACTTTTTATAAAAATATTAACATAATTCAACTTCCGAGAATAAACACGTCAAAATAATAAAGACTAGGTAATATATTGCAAGTGAGGATAGTGGTATCAGAAACAAAAAAGGAGTGATAATTATTTATTTTGAAATTATTATAATACGAGTGTGAATAATATTTAATTAGATAAATATGAGAGGCTACATTAAAAAATTTCTTTTCCATTTTATCTGTATTTTCTAATTTAGCTTTCATTTGAACGTAAAATACCTAAATACATCACACGGACCAAATACGCATAAGTTTAAAAATGGATAACCAAAATTCATGAAAAAAAATCGTAATTATATATCTAATTTTAAAATATGAAAAAAAAGTATGATTTGATTATTTTATCATAGTGACAATCTCATAAAAATATCTTTGTCTATGAAATCCATTCGGCCACCCTAACAATTAATTAATATTGAAATATAATCAAATAACGTCTCAACAAAACATAAGAAATTTTAAAAGTTTGAAACTTAAACGTGTGCACTAGTCTATTTAGTCAAGTTATCCAGGTTGAACTCGAGTTGAATCTGAATACTAAACTCTTTCAGATCGAGGTCTTTATAGTTGAACCTCTGGGAGCTCCTCTAGTCGAGCCTCAACACCGAGCTTCTCCAAGTAGAGATCTCTAAGCCAAACTCCTCCAATCAACATCAAGTTTCTCTAGATAGAGCTCTTTAGGCTTACCTCCTCCAATTAAGCTCCAAGGTCAATCATTCAAAACAGAACTCATTTAGATAACTCGTCTGAATCGTCAATTTTAGACCAACCGGTTACATAATGGTCGTTAACAATGGTAACAACAAGTGGCCGACCACCCTAACCAAACAACATACCGACTAGTTATAGCATTGTCAAATTAAATGGGAATAACTAATTAGTCTATTAATACTTATTAGTGTATGATTGGACTGTAATTAAGTCACCAAAAGTAAAAGTTCATCACAACTACATCTCAAGTATGATTGTAAGATAACATGCACATAATATACATTACAACATTACTTACTAGCCAAACGGTCATATGTTAATTTTAACATCAAAATGCATTCTTTAGCTATCATTCAAATAGACTTTAAACAATACTAAAAACCAAGCAACTCATGATCCAAAACTTGTTCAATCTACAACATAACCCTTTTGTATGATATAACCACAAGTCTTCAAAGACCGTCCAAAACAATATCTAAATAGAAAATTTAAAATAATACTTTAATAATTTATTTAATTTTGTTACTTCACATTTTCTCTATCTTAAATAACATTAACATGTATACATAAGAGCATGCTCGTAAGGTCGAGATTATTTTCATAATTAGAGTGTTTTTGTGCAAATGTATTCACCATTCGATAAATAATTAAAAAAATCAGATTATAAAATACTATAAATACGAAAAAGGAAAATGATTATTTCAATTAAACTGGTTTTCTTAGAGTAAAAAATGTAAGAAAAACTTAATTAATGAATCAATTATAATTTTATATTGATTATTTTTAATATAGTTAATTATTCTTTTAATATATATATATATATATATATATATATATATATTTAAAATGAATAAAATTAAAATACTAAAATAATAAATAAAATAATTTAAATTTTTAATATATTTTTATTTGAAATATATTTTTCTTTAATAATTTTATATATTATGAAATAATATTTTTATGATCTACATCAATCAAATTATTTACATTTTTTTTTTATTTTTCAGTCAACTTTTTCACTAATCCAATAACTTCACTTTCATTTCTATTTCCTCTTATTTCATTCTCTTAAATTCATCGTCCGATCCAAACACAAATTTAGTGAAAATCCTTCTTCAATCACAAAATCATTGTTCTATAAGTATGAACTGAGGGGCACTCCTTTGATTATGTTATTGATTATTAAAGTTTCAAAACATTGATATAGAGTATGATGTATGAAAAACGACTGAAACTATGCTGAAATAATGAGAAACTTCAATTCAAAAAGCTACTTCATGAATATAATTATTATTCTTATAAGTTGAACCAATGTCCCCACTGGAAAGTTGACTACACATCATGACATGCGTCATATATATATATATATATATATATATATATATATATATATATATATATATATATATATATATATATATATATATATATATATATATATATATATATATATATGGGTTTGCTAACGCACGTACGCCTATTTTTCAGTTGATACATTTTAGCAATGTGTACTGGGTTTTAGTAGACAAAAATATCCGTATATATCATGGATTCTAAGTTTTAAGGTTAAGGGTATTTTAATAATTTTCATTCTGAAAACTAAAAAAAAAAAAGAAACCCCCAAACCCTTACTCACCTCTCTCATTCCTCTCAACCCTTTCTCTCTCCTCTTTCTCACTCCAATCTTTTCTCTGTCATCCCTACTGTAGTCCCAATTGAAAAAATCAGATGTTAGACAATCTTACAAAAAAATGATTTTATAATGAGTTTCATCTTATAATTTTTGTCTTATCTAATTTTATCCAATTTTCACAAGCGTAAAGGAATTGGTAATTGACCTGGAAAAAATCAGAAATACTCTGTTAAATAATTTCTTACAAAAAATGATTTTATAATGAGTTTTTATTTTATAATTTTTGTCTTATCTAATTTTATGTAATTTTCACAAGCATAATGACATCAAAGGAATTGGTAATTGGCCTGAAAAAAAATCAGAAACACTCAGTTGTTAAACAATTTCTTACAAAAAATGACTTTATAATGAGTTTTCATTTTAAAGACATGTGTTTCTGATTTTTTTCAATTAGGGCTACCGTAGGGATGACAGAGAAAAGATTGGAGTGAGAGAGATGAAAAAGAAAGGATTGAGAGGAATGAGAGAGATGAGTAAGGGTTTGGGGGGTTTCTTTTTTTTTTTTAAGTTTTGAGAATGAAAATTATTAAAATACCCTTAACCTTAAAACTTGGAATTCATAATATATAAGGATATTTTTGTCTACTAAAACCCGGTACACATTACTAAAATGTACCAACTGAAAAACAAGCGTACGCGCGTTAGCAAACCCCTATATATATAGGCAAATAAATTATTATTTACATATAAAAGCGAAATAAAAGAATTGCTTATTCCATTTATTATCAAATGATTAATACAATTTAATCCTCATGCACTTAGAAGTTAATAAAAGAAAAACCATAATCTTACCATTGTAATCACGATATTATCTTAACGGTTTAATGAAATATTTTAATATAGTTTATAATTTTTTATAAAAATATTAACATAACGTAAAAATGACAAGACCAGGTAATATATTGCGAGTGAGGATAGTGGTATCAGAAACAAAAAAGGAGTGATGATTTGTTATTTTGAAATTATTATAGTATAAGTGTGTATAATATTTAATTGGATGAATATGAGATGCTACATTAAAAAAAGTTCTTTTTCACTTTATGTAATTTCTAATTTAGCTTTCATTATTTTGTTTTGAACGTAAAATACCTAAATACACCACACGGACCAAAATACGCATAAATATGAAAATAGATAAGCAAAATTCATGAACAAAAATCGTAATTATATACTTAATTTTAAAATATGAAAAAAAGAGTATGATTTAATTATTTTATCAACGTGACAATCTCATAAAAATAACTTTTTCAATAAAAATTATACAAGTATTACTAGTCACACTAGTAATTAATTAATATTGAAATATAGTCAAATAACATTCAACAAAAACGTAAGAAATTTTATAAATTTAAAACTTAAACGTGTAATAAAAGATAATATCTCTGTATTATATTTTCATTTACTCAAGTTTTCTATGTCGAGTATTTTCAGTTGAGTTTTATAACTAATGTTTTTTTAGATTAAGCTTTTTAGGTCAAGTTTCTCCAATCAAGTTTCAGATTAAATTTCTCTAACTAAGCTTTAAGACCAATTATTCTTCAATAGCGTTTTTTTGACTAACTTGTCTGAACTATCCATTCTCGACCAATTACATAATGGTAGTTAATAATGATAACAATGAGTGATCAATCACCCTAACCAAACAACCGACCAATTATATCATGATAAGATTAAAATTGGTAATGACAGTCTCTTAATGCATATTAATGTATGATTTGACTGTAATTAGACCAACAAAAAATAAGGGTTCATCACAACTATTATATATAAAGGTTTAAAGTATGACTTCAAGATAACATATACATAATATGCATTACAACATTACTTGCTAGCTAAACGATCATCTACTTATTTTAGCATTGAGATAATTTGGACAACGCTAGAAATTGAGCAGTTAATGATCCAAACATGTACAATCTACAAGACAACTCGTTTGGTATGCGACAACTATAAGTCCAACCCAAGATTCCCCAAAACAATATATAAATGAAAACTTAAAAATAATACTTTAATAATTTATTTATTTTTATTACTTCACATCTTCTTTATCTTGAATAACATTAACATATATACATGAGAGCATGGTTTGTAAGGTGGAGACTCCTTTCATACTTACATTTAGGGATGACAAAAAGCTTCGCGCCCGTAGATACCCACGGTTAAAATCCGTGACGGATAATTACTACTGCGAATATTTATTACCCGCAGATAACGGATAGCGGGTAGCAGATATTTTAATTCCTGTTTCTGAACGTGTGCAGGTATTGTACTATATGACCCGCAGGTACCTGTTACTTGCAAAAAATAATAATAATAATTTAATTTATATTTTTTAAAATTAAATTTTCTTTTTATTATTCTTAAAAAAAGTGAAAGCTTTTCAATTAAAAAATAGCTAACCCTAATTAAAAATCTCAATTGCCCAATTATTTGTTTCTCTCAAAAACTCTATTCAAAGTTTTTTTTCCCAATATCTTCTCTTTTACATTTATCGCGAGCAAACTCATAAGCTTCAAGCTTCTTCTTTATCTTTGTTTTCGTGCGGACAACTCAGCTTGGAGAAAATCATTTATGACTCGCGCAAATGAGGTGGTCTTGTGGTGGCGCAGATGGCGGTGCAACGATGGCGCGACTCTGGCGATGTTATCGTCTTCCTTGGTGCCTCACAAGGGTGCATGACCCTTCTTGTTATTCTCCTTCCCTGATCGTGTTAGTTTGCTGCTGAAGGAGGGAGGTTTCTTCTCCCTTCACTTTTTCTGGTTCGTCTTGTAGAAGGAGGGGACTTCTACGTTTCGCGGTGACTTCGCTAACACATGTATCCAATTCTCGCGTTTGGCTCACGATTCTAGGATTGAGTTTTCTTTGTTTTTCCTTTGCAGGTGGTGGCAAAATATTAGGGGTTCTTATTTGGGATTGAGAGTTTTGAAATTGGAAATTTAGAATTGTTATTTCACGTGAGTTAGGGTTAGGGTTCATGCGTTTGGGGTTTTTCCTGACCTTGTAGCGAGTTTGGAGTTTCTGATATTCTTTTTTGGTTTGAGAATTTTTGGAATTCTTGGTCTTACAATGTTTTGGTTTTTCTATGCGATTTTGATCTTGGAGTTCTATACTTGCAATTTTGTTTTTGCAAATTTGGAGTTAGGTTAAATTTAATTAAAAAAATAAATATTATTTATATTTAATTTAATTTATATTATATTATATATATATATTGTAATTTTATTTAATTTTTATTTTAAAAATATATAAAATATATTTTTTAAGAATTTTAAATATCTGCGGGTTTTAAAATATGAGCGAATATTTTTTAAGCTGGTACTTGCGTGGATAACAGACGAGTTACATATTAGATTTTTGTTTTATAATGGATTGTAAAGAGATACTATCCGTACCCAACACACCCTACTTACATTGTGTTTGTTTTTGTGCGATATTCACTTTTAAATAATAAAGTTAGAATATTGAGATTACAAAATACTATAAATACGAAAAACGAAAATGATTATTTCAATTAAAGGGTTTTCCTTTAGAGTTGAAAGATTGGTGAGAAAAACTTAATGAGTCAATTATATTTTTATATTAATTATTTTAATATAATTAATTATTCTTTTAATATATATTTTCTTTTAAAATAAATGGTTTTCCTCTAGAGTAAAAAGATTGGTGAGAAAAACTTAATGAGTCAATTATATTTTTATATTAATTATTTTAATATAATTAATTATTTTTTAATATATATTTTCTTTTAAAATAAATAAAATTAAAATACTAAAATAATAAATATAATAATTTAAATTAATATTTTTAACATATTTTTATTTTGAAATATAATATTTTATAATAATTTAATATTATAAAATAATTTTTTTATCATTACATTAATTAAATTATTCACAAACTCTTTATTTTTCAAACAACGTTTCCATCAATTCAATAATTTCACTTTCATATCTACTTATTTCATCGTCTTAAATTCATCATCCAATCTAAACACAAGTTTAATAAAAATTCTTCTTCAATCACAAAATCATTGTTCTATATGTATGAACTGAAGAACACTCCTTTGATTATGTTATTGATTATCAAAGTTTCAAAAAAAAATGATAGAGTATGATGCATGAAAGACGACCGTAACTATGCTGAAATAGTGAAAAACTTCAAAATTCAAAAAGCTATTTCATGAATATAATTATTATTCTTATAAGTTGAACCAATGTCCACTGGAAAGTTGACTATACATCATGGCATGCGTCATATATATATATATATATATATATATATATATATATATATATATATATGCAAATAAATTATAATTTACATATAAAAACTAAATGAGTTAAACATTTCTAGAAACTAATAGAAAATTATAAAGGTTTGCTTCCATATGAAAAAAAAAATAGTTTTTCTAAATTATTTTTCCTTGACAACTTTATCCCAGCATGTAATATGTAATATCCTAAAAATAATTTATATATATACTTTTAAACAACAGACTTTTAAGTTTAAGTCAATTAATCTTATAAAATTATTAAAATCAACAAACAAGATTAAAATTCACTCATATATTATAATATATATTATAATTTAATGTTATATTCTTTCTATTAAGAACTGAACATATCAAAACTAAATATTTATGAATTATCTGATAACAATTTATTAACGAAACTCATAACAAATATAATAAATGTGATAAAATAAAATTTAATATCATATTAAAAAGTGAAAAGTTTTAAAGAAAAAACTGAACTATTCTACTAATATATTATCATTTTGACAAGTGTATATATTAGTGCCAAATTTCTAATATGCATGCATCACTTTCGGGGAACACCATGGTAAGATATCACTTTCAATACTATTAGCCACAGCTTTGCAAGTTTTCCACTCTTCTTTTCCACATCATCTTTAATTCAATCTAGACTTTGAAATAGTTCATTTAGCAGCTTAATTTGATTTTTTACTATTTTTTTTAAATCGAGCATACAAATTAAATATATTTTAATTTAGTTTTAATATAATATTTAACTTGAATCAAACTGAATAATATTTTGTATTTTAGTTTGAGTTAATATTTAAATTTTTTATTAAAAATTTGTTAAAAAAATTGTAAATAATTATTGAAGATTTTATAGTGAAAAATTGTCAAATAAAATGATATGAGAATTTTTTTATATAATTACTATTGAAATCACGCGTTACAATAGCAAAATAATAATAAAATTATAATTATAAAAATAAATATTAAATTTATAAAAATTTATAAATAGTTTTTATTTATTTTGTAGATGATTTTTATTTAATTAATTTAGAGAAAATGGTTATATTTTAAAAGAAAATGGAAAAATCACTTAAAGAGTAAAATTGAAAAACAAAATATGGACTTAAAAGGATAAAATTGAAAAATCAAATGTGGACACAAAAAAGAATAATCTCTTTATATAATTTAAATAAAATGTTAAATTTTTTAAAAAATGATTAAATAAAAATACTGTTAATTTAAAAAAAACACTTATAGGGTAAAACTAGAAAATGTGTAGATTTGATGGGTAAAATTAGAAAAAAAAAAGTGAACTTGAAGGGTAAAATTGGAAAAAATTATGAACACCAAAAAAATAAATATTCTTTATATTATAATATAGATTATCATTTTCATAATTTTAACCTTTTCTCATAATCAAATAGTTGAATCAACCAGTATAGGTAAGACTCATGAAAAATATTTATAATAGTAAATTTTAGTATTTTATTAGTAATAATAATTTTAATGGATAGAAAAATTTAAATTTTGGATATAAAATTATAATAATTCTAGAAGAAGAGGTTCAAATTTTTGATAACTTATTTAGGATTTTTTTTAAGAAAATTGAATAGTAAAAAGTGAACAGTGAATAGTAAAAAAAAATTGAAAGGATAAGAGTTCCTACGTAACATGAAAGGAGTTAGGATCAGATTTGATCAAGTGGATGATTACAATATTATTTTAAAATAATATTAAAATAATAAATAATATTAAAAAATTATTAAATAGTAAACTTTTTTACCTATAAATAGCCATGGGAGGGAAGGGTATTCTGCACAAAGAGAGGAAGAATCAAGAGAGAAATCTTGAAATTTAGAGAAGAAAGAGTTAGGAAGAAATTTTAGTTGTAAGAAGAGTAGAGATTCTGAAGAGTTTTCGGGGAACAGCTTCTAGTAAGAAAATAATTCTGGAGAAGAGGTAGGGGAGCTAACATTTCTAAGCTTTTATATTATGATTTAGTATTGTTTTATTACTATTCATGTGTTGAAATTCTGTGTGAATATGTTAATGCTTACTCTATATTTATTTATGTTGAATTTCTGTGTTAATAGTATATGCTGTTATTTTGGCTAAGGAAAGACTTGGTACTTAAGTTGTCCATTGTGAGGCACCTCTCTTTCCTGGAAGTCTACTCGATGAGTTTTAACTTAAATCTTGTTGAACAGATTATGTACTGTTAAACTATTGTGCGATATATCTCGTTGGAATGAATTCATGTTATACGGGAGCAGATGAAGGAATGTCGTCTGATCCAGTGCCAATGAAGAAAGACATAGAAGAATAAATTAGAAGAATTCGACTTATATTTATGAGTTTGTAGTTGAAATCTGAGTTTAAAACATATGTATAGATATATATCAACTATAAATTTTCAAGTCTGAGATTACGGGAATGTAATGTTACAATATATAAATTATGAATTATCTAGTGTGAGATTATGGGATGTTACAGTATATATGCTTACTAATTATTAATTATTAATTAATAATTAATAATTAATAATTAATAATTAATAATTAATAATTAATAATTAATAATTAATAATTAATAATTAATAATTAATAATTAATAATTAATAATTAATAATTAATAATTAATAATTAATAATGAATAATTAATAATTAATAATTAATAATTAATAATGAATAATGAATAATTAATAATTAATAATTAATAATTAATAATGAATAATGAATAATGAATAATTAATAATTAATAATGAATAATTAATAATTAATAATTAATAATTAATAATTAATAATTAATAATTAATAATTAATAATTAATAATTAATAATTAATAATTAATAATTAATAATTAATAATTAATAATTAATAATTAATAATTAATAATTAATAATTAATAATTAATAATTAATAATTAATAATTAATAATTAATAATTAATAATTAATAATTAATAATTAATAATTAATAATTAATAATTAATAATTAATAATTAATAATTAATAATTAATAATTAATAATTAATAATTAATAATTAATAATTAATAATTAATAATTAATAATTAATAATTAATAATTAATAATTAATAATTATTTATTATTGAAATAAATAAGGGATTTAGTCCAACTTAAATTTTTATTTTGAAATGTGACCCAAACCGTTTGTTTTAAAAAAAATTAAAAAAAAACATTTTTATCTATTTTTAATATTTAGATATTTTTCATTGCCTCGGTAATGTCCTTACCTAAAACTAATTATTCTTTTATAAAATATATTTACGTGTGTGTGATTAGAGAATTTGGAATAACATGTTGAACGATTGATATTGGCTAAAATGATAATATTTTGGAATACAACTTTGTTAGCCTAATCTCAAATACTTTAAAAATCTTGAACAAATAGATTGTGAATGGATTAATTTAGAAAATGGGTTAGATGTAACTCTAAACATAGAAAATTGTAGTTATTCATGTATTTCACTTAGTACTCTCAAAATGACTTATAACCTCCGAGTTAATCCGGTTTAAGTTGGGTTGAGTTTGAAAAAAATGTAATTTCATGTGGTTTAGTTTTCAACCTGACTCACCCGGGTTGAATCCGTGACCCGTGGTGAGCTGGGTTAGCTCACCAACCCACCTAATTTAATTTAATATTTTATTATTTTGTGTTTCAATATTATTAGTTATCATTTTTTTATTATATTGTAGATGAGATAAAAAAAAGATGTTTCAAGAGACAAAAATATTATAGATTTATCTATTCAAGACTTTAATATTATAGATGGACAAGTGATACAAAAATTATCAATATTAAAAACTTATTTGTTCGCATTTTGTGTTTGTTTTTGGATTACGCTTGAATTGTATGATTTTTTTATTTATTTTGAATTGTCTTTGAAGTTTAACATTATTTTAGAGTGAAATTTATTTAGATTTGAATTTAAAAAAATTATAACTTTTTTATTTAAAAAAAAAACTTATAATTAAGTGAGGCAGTGAGTCAACCCGTTTAATCCACCAACCCGTGATGGGTCGAGCCAGGTTTGAATTTTATCAGCTTGCTAATAAGTGAGTCGAGTTGAGTTGACTCACTAAGTGACTAACTCGTGGTGGGTCGGACCCCGATTACCCCTCTTGACACCTCTAATTTCACTAATTTCATATTTACTTTTGTTTTGAATGACGGTGATGTATTAATGCATATTGTTAGATAGGAATTATAACTTTGATTTTTTATTTTTAATTTTACATATTTCGTTTAAACTACATGGAGATCATATATAATAGAGTTAATAGGTTTTGATTATAATGAAATTTGAGATTAGTTACTCTTCAAAATTTTCAATTAATTTATTTCTTTACTTTTATAAGGATGTAAATTTAGTCTTTTAATCAAATTTTATTAAATTTATTCAAAATATTAAACGTGTTTTGCAACTAACACTGAAAAAAAAGTGTCTAAACTAACATTAAAGAAAAAATATGTCAAACAATATAAACAATTATTATAAAATGTGTTTAAAACCTTAAATAAATTTAATAAAATTTGATTAAAAAAAACTAAATTCATACAACTTTAAAAATAAAAAAATAAATTAATTTAAAATTTAAAAAAAAATTCAATTTCCACTTAAGACAAAAACATATTTAATCCTAATATAACAAGAAAAAAACATATTTCCACATAAAGTATTATTCGTTTAAACTATAAAATCAATAATTTTGATCACCTAAATGATAGTTTGTTAGTCAAACAAAAAAAATCATATCAAACTTTTTTTTTCTCATAAGTATATCACTTAATGATTCCAAAGAAACTAATTACCCATTTAAGTAAGAATATAGACATATAAATTATTTCTAGTACTAAATAATATTATCCATCAATGGAAACTTACGGAACACAAAAATAATAATAATAAGATTATTATAATCATAAAATAGCATACATAATAAATAATAATAAAAATTTATTATATCAATCAAATCATTAACCAACTTTCCATTATTTTTTCATTCTCCTCTCAAAATAATCTCATTTTCCACTTTCTTTTTTTAAAATAGTTTCCTTGATTTATATATTGTTTGACTTTTTTGTATTTGTTTCGGTTCTGGGATCAAGTAACTCTATAAGACACACTTTCACATTCTGCCCCTTGCTTGCACGAATATCTCTGTTCACCTTTCGTCAAAGTCTTTTCTTAATCACGCTCCAAAATGCTCAGAGGTACTTGTCAAAGACACTCCGATGCTTAAGTCAGTTATTTAGTACGGACGATAGTCAGAACAAAGTTTTAAATTCACAATAAATGCGATCACTTACCTCTTACCTTTACCTCTATTTATAGTTTTTGAGATGGACCCAGGATTATCAAAATCCTAATTACGGTCCATTACACACTAATTAACACTTACTCTTAACCTTGGTTTACAGTAGTTCATGAAAGATGTTTGACTGCTGAAATTGTTCATTCAACCTTTAACCATGTCCGGTCGAGCGGTCCTTGTTTGTCTAAATTTGTGAGTTCAAACATATATAACTGACTGCAAATGGATCATTCCATCCGTAGTTACGTGATCTACTATCTGGCCATATAGTATAGTGTTCAAGGAGGATTATATGACAAAATGTGATTGATGAAGATGTTTATGTGAAAAGCTAGTAGTTACTAAAGATGAATTATTAAGTTGATAATACATAATGAAACATTAGGTAGATGAATTCTGAGATAGTGAAATTTTATAAGCTGTCAAAGCCGATAAAGGTGTTTATGTAATCTAATCGGATAAAGAATTAGTTGAACTTTATGAATAAGCAGATGATTACACTAAAGTTGTTAAATATAATCATATTGTGAACATTACGGGATATTGGTATCAAATGTTAGAATTTAATATCTTAGAAAGTACTATCAGAAATAGATTTATGAGTGTTAATTATTTTATGAAAACATTCATCTTATTTACAAAATTTCTTCTTCTGAACTCTTATTTTCTTTATAAGATTTTCACTTCTCTTCTCGTCATTTTTTTAATATATGAATACAACTTAAGGCTCTTAGTGTTAAGAACAAGAAATTTGACCTAAATTGTTTTTTTGTTTTTTCTTGAGTCGATTTTAAAATTTTTTGCATGAAACCTTGAAATTGTTCCGTGTGGCCTTAGACAACTCTTTTTCATTATCTACTCTTTTGTAGTCATAAAAGTATGTTCAAATAATTAATATTTGTGTTTTTAAAAGCATAATGTGAGAAGTAGTGTAGAACTTAAGAGCATTTATGAGACAAAAGGGCTTTAGAAAAAGTAAGGGAAGCTATTAATGATTTTTATTCTTGATTATAATTGTTTGGTTTATGCATTGGTTTCTATTGATGTGATGTGAATGTTAGAAATATGATCTTGCTTGAATTATATTAATATGTGAATTACAATTTAAAGTGCATGTATATGATATAACCTAATTTGAAATGTTGAGTTGTGATATTTCTTGCAACAAGATCCTGGGTTGAGTAATTAATTGTTAAATGATACGCATGAAATTGATTCAATGTTAATTAAGTTTTATAAAATGAGATAAAAGCATCACTTTAGTTAATTGCACAACCAGAAGTGCCAAATTCATTGGTTCTTGAGAGGACATCAAGTAGTGGGAGCAGTTTCGAGATTTAAGTCAATGAATTTCAAGGGTCCAAGATGTTGGACTCTACCTTGGTATCGTTGGGTTCTCACTTGATAGTGAGCTTCAAGGGTCTAGGACGTTGGGCACGACCTTGGCACCTCTCGACACTCATATGAGCTCTAGGGTTCTAGGACGCTAACCTTGTATCATTGGGCGCTCACTTGGTAGTGAGTCTCTGAGTTGAGAGCATTGGGAACCCTTCTAGTACTGCCAGACACTACACTATTTCGTGTGATATATGTTGTTTATATATTTTCTTGTGGTTATGCCTACCAATTTGGTAATGTATATTATTAATTAGGGTTAAATATGTTTTTGGTCCCTTAACTTTCAGCGAAAATTGGAATTAGTCCCTCTTCAAAACTTTGGACTAATTTAGTCCCCAAACTTTAAAAATGTGTGAATTTAGTCCTTTTAACCAAATTTTGTTAACTTTTTTTGATGTTTCAAACGCATTTCTCAGTGAACATTGAAGCAAAAATGTGTCAAACGGTGTAAACAACTCAAATGCTATCATGAAACGCACTTGAAACATCAAATAAACCTAACAAAATTTAGTTAAAAGGACTAAATTCACACATTTCTAAAGTTTGGGGACTAAATTAGGCCAAAGTTTTGAAGAGGGACTAATTCCAATTTTCGCTGAAAGTTAAGGGACCAAAAACATATTTAACCCTATTAATTAAGATGTATATGAATGAAATAATGATATAGTTATTCGTAGGGTGAGAATACTGCCATGAGTTGTTTTTGTGTTAGGTATATTGATAACAGGTATTGAAATGAATTCACCTTTCTTCTACTGTAATTGGATTCATATAGATGAAATAACTAGTTGTAAGAGTTGAAGGATGTTCATATTTAAAGGGTTAGCAGTGGTCAAATTCGTGATTACCGTCTCATGATTAGATCATTATTAGACCGACAAAAGGTAAAAACTTATAACAACCATTATAAATAAAGCTTTAAGGTATGACTTTCAAACAAATACACTAAACATGAAAACATATATCACTACATTAATATTATATCAATTGGTCATTTATTAACTTTAACATCAAATATCTCCTACCTCTATCGTTCAAAAAGTTTGGACTAATAAGAGACTCACAAAAACTTGGACTTTAAACAATAAGTCGAAAACCAACACGTTTGACCTTGACCCACAACAAAACATTGCACAAACTTATTATCCAGCTTGAAGTTTATGGGAAGAAAAGTATTCAAGAGAGAATAATTGAATTAGGATAGAAAGTGGAAAACAGTGGAATATATACATCAACTATTGTTGCCCACTGAAAGTTTTAGCTGTCTCATTACAAAAATCTTCTCCTTCCATCATTAGAAAAATCATTTCCAAATTGAAATGCATGAAATAAATAAAACACATGCAGACAAGCATCATATCTTCTCAATTTTATGTTACCTCCTAATTTCAATTATTAACCCATGCAAATCAAAGAATTTATGAAAGTAATTGAGGAATTTATTACCTGGCCAATTGAATAAATATTGATATTACTGTAAATTATACTTTGGTAAAAATGAATAAAAAGTTCTATATTAAATAAAAACAAGAAAGTCAAATTACATATAAAAAATTAAAGATGCACACACATTAATAATTAAAATTTTATGTTGAAAGTAGCATAAGTTTAAGTTTTATATTAGTGAAGATAAAAAAAATTGAACATTTTATAAAAATAAAAACTCTTTAACGCATTATCTTACAAGATAGTATCAATCTTCTGTATAAATTAAACTTTAATCTCATTAATATTGTATCTCAAATATATTTCTTGACACATTAGTTAAAACTAAATAATAGGGACGGACTATAATGAAGATAAAAAGGAGCCATCAATAACTTCAAAAATATATAAGTCAAGATCCGATGTGAGAATCTCTCTATTAAGATATATAAACATACCTTAATTGCGGGTATTTTCTGCTAATAATAAAGTATTATTATTTCAGCATAGGATCGGGAAAAAACGAGTCAACCTTAAATTTGAACTGGCAGCAATTTAGTTAATAATTAACCTGCATTTGCATGTTCTTATTAGTAGTGATTAAAATCCATGAAAAATTAGTAGAGACGATGAACCAAGAAAAACATCACTCACAGTAGATGACGTGTGGCAATAAAATTGGTTAAATTTATAAAAAAATAAAACAAATACTTTTTCCTCAAAAGAAAAAGGTTGTTTTACATTTTGAGTTCAAAATCAAATTCAATGAAACTAATTATTGTATTTAAATATCATATTATATATTTAAATTAATTCATTATTAAAAACATATATGGTGATGAGTTGTTTTACGATTTGATTAAATTTTACACATAATTAGTATATAAATATGAAAGAGAATTGAAATTACAAATACTAGTATAAACACACATCCGATAGTATTGTGTGTACATGTTTTTTAAATCTATAAATTATTTATATTTTAAAAGTAGTAAAAATGGTAAAATTAAAAAAACAAAAGATGTATATAGTTATAAATGTATAGCTATAAAAACATCAAATTTTAGTTATGGAAATAAAAAATATTATAAACAATATTAATAGTATTTAAAATTAAAAAAGCAATTACTAAAATGATAAAAGAATAAATAAATTTTTATAATGATAATTATTTGAATTAAAAAGATTATTATTAAAATGATAAAACTAAAAAATAATCTTTTATTATGAATAATTATTTAAATTTAAAAATAATAATTAAGAAAATAAAATTAAAAAAACAAAAGAGAACACCAAATACGTGTTTCATCTTTATACGTAGTTAAGGATAACACTCGTTATATAAAAATAATTCACAATATGTCTTTTTATTTGACAATTTTTCAATATAAAATATTTAGTAATTCCTATTTTAAAATATATTTACAATTTGTTAAAAAGTATTTAATAACTTTACAGTAATAAAATTCAAAAAACAATTTAAACTGGTTGATTTTTTTTATTGATGTTTTATACCAAATTTAAACTAAACTATATTTATTTTTTATGTTTAATTTTAAGTATTATATATTTAATGAGAACTCAAATTAAATTGAATTGAAAGATACATTAAGTGGGGACAGTTAGGTATGCACCAATGCTTCAATTTCTTCCTTATAAAAACCGAATATTTAAATAGTAAAAATGCAAATGATGAAACTAACTAACAAATTTCTTTTTTTCATTTTTCAACTAAGTTGGTCTTTAATTTTATTGTACATTACACGACAAATACCTGTTAGATAGTAACAACAGAATTAGAATATATACTCTAACTTCCGTTTACTTTAGGTGTGGCTAAAATTTTAATTCTTAGATTTTTCATGTTCAACGATGGACTGAAAATTCTATAATAAATATTTTCTGAAATTGTTAACAGTGTTTCCTAATCATACAAGAAAACACGTGTTTACCTGATCTAATAATAAAAGCAAACGACTTTTTTTCCTTTCATATATCAATATACTTAGAACCGAACCTCATACCAAAATACAAGAAAAAGAATACTTAAGGTTACAACACCATAGACTTTGGTTGCTTGAAAAAAAGGAAAAGGAACAAGATTCATATTCTTTCACATTTTTCTTAAACCTAACATTTTGTTTAAACCTAGCATTGATGTTTTGGATGCTAAGAATGAGAAGTATAGATATAACTAAAATTAGTGATGGTATAGATGTTGAGAATTTTTCTTTTAAGTAAAGAGAAAAGATATTTGAGATTTTTTTTAAGTGTAGGTAAAATAAATAATTATTGTTGAGATTTTTCTTTAAAGAGGAATATTTTACAGAGACATTCAACATTAATTAATCATAGATATCATTGGAATTATTTTAGAGAAGATATCTTGAAAATTTTAAAGTGAACAAGAAGAAATATTAAAAAATTTTGATCTTTTGGAAATTATTATATAGTCATTTAGTTAATTTGGAGGTTAAAAAAAGTAATTTTGTCTAAATGTTTTGTATGATAATAATGTAGAAATTTTCTCTCATTTGTTTTTTTATTGTTATATTTTATGGATATTTTATGGGATTGTGGGAATGATTGAAGAAAGTTGTTGAGGATTTTGCAGTTTTCTTCTTTGATTTTGATTGTTTAGTTTATGAAGTTTCTTTATAGTCCTTTGTTTCCAATGATTGTCATTATTACAGTTATTTGAATGATTTGGAGAATGAAAAATGATAGTAGATTTCAAAATCCAATTGTGATTACTTTTACTATTTTTCAAATTAAGGAGTTAATTAGTGGGTATGACTGAAAATAAATCTAAGAAGCATATGAATAATATTGTTTCTCATTTTTTTGTGCTGAAACTTTTCAATATTCAAACTAGAAAGGTAATGTGGTTTCATTTATGAAAGAAATATGACAAGTTTCATCTACCACTTGACTTAAGGTGAATGCTAATAGTAAAGTTAGGGGTTGTTTTTGTTTAACTTCATGTGCTAGTAGTTTTGGAAGAAGTCAAGGTGAATATATGTGTAGTTTTTAAGCTTTTTAGAGGTAGAAACTTTTATTTATATCAAATTTACGTGGGCCATTTATGCATTGAAGCAAGCTTTGAGGGAGGTTTAAATGCTTTGGTTGGAGAGTCATTCTTCTTTATGGTTGTTTTGGATCAACGAATGATTTTTTGGAGTCATAGAGAGAGATGACGTCGATACTTGCACTTTTTTAAGCATATGCGTATCAAAGTTTCTGATGTTTCTCGTAAAGGAAATCTTTGTGTCCAGTGATAAAACATGGACAAAATATTCAAGGGTGCCAAATTAGATTTTTTATATAAAAAATATTTTTTCTAATTAAAAAAAATTCTTCATTTTCTCTCTTCATTTGCTCTACTCAAAACAATCATACATGATAGTAGAATAAAAAAAATATATGACTATCATTCACTATCATATCATAAAATAACCATAAAAAAGTATCATTAAATGTCAAAGATTATCTAGCATGAAGCAAATTGAAGTAATCTTCAAAATTATAAACTTGTCTTCTCTTAGATCCAAAATAACATACTAACATAGGTCAAGCTACTTGTATTATGTAGTATCACTTGCATACTAAAAAATTATGCAATGCAAGTTATCGAAAAATAATCTAAAAGTCAATAATTATTCATAGATGAGCCAAACTTTAGGAATAACTACTAATAATATACATAAAAAGAAAAAGAAAAAGTTACCTTTAGTCAAAGTGATGCTCTAGGCTCTTTAAATGATTTGAAATCTTCAATAAGATCAAAAGCTTGTTGTAATATCCCTTTCAATGTAAACTATTATACTACTTGCTATACATTTTATCTCCATCTTATTTCTCAACCTGTTCTTGATTATTTGCATTGCAGAAAAAATATCTTTCAATTGTAGTTATAGAAACTAGAGAGTCATGATAAGGTGAAGTAATTTATCAATCAAGTAGTAAACTTTTGACTTTTTTTATTGTTGTCAAATATGTACATACTCTTGCATTGTTGATAATTTCTTCAAATTTGAATCTTGACAAGCATTAATAATAAGATGTTGAAGTTGAAAATAAAAATTAATCTTCTCTTGCCCATTGAAATCCATGGCATAATATTTTTCTACAAGAGTGCAAATTTTATCAATATTAAAAGCTTTATAAACATCCTTAGGAATCAGAGGAGAACTTAGAATAATAAGTCCATTACTAGGTCATTAAATATATAATTTAACTCTTGTAATTGTTTTATCAATTGCAATAAAGAATATTTCAACTCTCAAATAATGCTTTACTATAATATGATCTTTTTGGTGACAAGAGTGTCCTTGCATTGCTACTTAAGTAGCCCTACATTGAGGCACTTAATGTCATGTTTTTTACAAAAAGAAATTATTTTTTTAATAACTTGTCCCTCTCTCGAGTTTTGAATAAATGCTTTTGTAGAACAAACTAAATACATAACATTAACTATGCCATATATTGTTGTTTTAATGCTTGAGAAAGAACATATCTTGTTCTCATAATTTTTTCTCATCAAAAAGATAAATATAAATTTAAATGAGGTCAAACTTTTGTAAGCATTTTCAGCATCACCATGTTGAGAATAAGTAGATCCGTCAACAATAATTTTTTCTAGAACTGAACAAGTTGCATGATACATATTTATCAAGCTACAAATAGAAAAGAAATGGAAATTGCAACAGTTATCCCTAACTCATTTTAAAGTACCAACTTGAAATGGCCTTTTGCCATTTTCAAACACATTAATATCTAATAAATATACAATTTCATCTAACATGGTAGTATGTAACTCATCATGACACTCATCATGTTTACTAGAAGAACAAATAATATGGACAACAAAAGTCATTTTTTAAAAGAACTAGTGAATTGAAATAACTTTTCATGATACAATAACCAAGACAAGTTGTAACAATGAGAAAGACAATGAACATATCCATAAGTATAATCACTCAAGAGTTTGCTTGTAATTCATTCCATTCTCCTCTCATTTACTAACATTATTATACCTTTTGCTACGAATATTAGAAACATTAAGATTATGTGAGAAGAGAGGACAAAAGATTAATAACAAGAAAGGATAAAAGCCCCAAAGCTAATACCCAAAGTTAGGGTGAGAGATAAACTTTTCTAAACTTAATATAAATAATATAATAATATATAAATATAATTTCAAAAAATATATAAATATATATAAAAATTAAGATGACAAATTTTGAGAGAGTTGTGGCTTCCTTTATCATAACCAACATCTGCTCCTAACCGTGTCAATAAATTAACTAATTTAGTTGATTCGTAAAAAATATTATAAATAGTTTGATGCTATTTTCATGTATTTATTTAGATTTTTTTATAATATGTATAGTTTCTCTATCTTTCATAAAGTTAATTTTTATCATAAATATAGTTTGGTTACCCATATTTTCTATCATTTTATTTTAGATTTCTTTTTAACAAATGTTCATGACAAATAATTAATGAATTTGGAATATCTTAAGTTATGTCTAATATAACTTAACTTTATTTAGATATTATAATATTATTTTTAACCTAAAAATATTAAGATTATTTGTTTTTTTTTATTATTGAAATTTAAGTTGAAAGTCTTTCATTAAATAAATAAAAAAGCTAATGACATAAAAAAACTCACAAAATTTGAGAGTAAGGTAATTCATTTATTTAGAAAATTTAAAATTTGTTGAAGTTAAATTACTTTTTTAAAAGAGAAAAATTTTAAAAATTGAGATTTAGAAATTTATAAACAATATTTCAAACAACTAAAACGATGAAATTTCAAATCCACTATAAAAAAAAATTAAAATGTCATAACTATACACTTTTTCTTTATATACATATATATTAAAAAAATTATTAAATATTATTTAAATTTGAATAATATTTTTTAAAAGCTTAATTTTAAAATGAAATATCATAATTTTTTGTATAGACAACTCGTATAGTATCGGAGTCAGATAATACTTTTATCAAGAAATGTTTATTTGTTAGATTTATACGATAAATGTTTCTAATAAATATTTATCCATATGTAATTATTAACTACATAAAAAAGATTTAAAAACACTTCAATCATTAATCACGGGTCAAATGATAGATGAATTATCCCACTACCAACTATATTCGATTTTATATTATTTTTTAATTTGTTAATTTTGCCTTCGATAATAAAAGTGACCAACAAATAAGGACCCCATCTTCTCATAGAAATGCAAATTATTTGGATTTTTCAAATATAAGCTTATTTGAATAAAATGAAAAAAAAGTAGAAATGGATTTAAAATTCTTTAAATAAAGATGAGATCCACCATGCAATCTTTTTCATAAAAAATAAATGAAAGTGAGGAAAAATGTGCACTAACTATGCATCATGGTTTCCAAAACTATGTATACCTATCGCCAATCATTATTTATCATTTTCTTTTTTATTTTAAAGTTTCTGTACCACTCTGTTAAGCTTCTTAATGGAATTTAAAGTCAACATAGGCATCGATGTCTTAAATATAAAAAAGACATATTTTAATATGTGAAAGACAATATAAAATATATAATTCATTGTAATAAAATTTTGTAATATTTGAAGTCCTTCAGATACTTTATAGTTACAATAATTAATAGATTAGAATATAAAAGTATTCTATCAAGTAAAATTTTGCAACTTTAATTAAAAATTTGTTTTTTTTCATTCTTTCCAATCAAGAATAATTTTTTTATTACTTATTTCTGGTGAAAAAAATTATATTTCATTTTACTTGTTTCTATTTTCTTCTTTTACCACCAACCTATTTTAAATCAAATTTAATTCTAAAAAGTTACTAATGAAGTAAAGGTTATCCAGTATTTATATAATGAATTATGTCATCTATTATGATATCTCTAACATAATATGACAACTATCTTAAAATTTATATTGGGAGATAACTCTGTTTCATTTTTGAAATAGAAATGTCACTCTCTTGTATATACTATTATATCTCGTGAAAACCCTTTGAATAAAATAGTATTGATTAGTATTTTTTACCTTTGAACTATAGATCTTTTCTTTTTTTAAGTTAGAGTAAGGTTATAACCATATCTGTGGATTTAAATGCAGTGACTTCATATGAAGAAAGGAATTAATCAAACAAAGTATTAAATTACTGACACGAAGCAACGTATGACGTTGAACATTCTATATAATAACAAATATAACGATGAACAAGTGCACGACATTTCCTCACTCCACCACCACCAACGCTCCCTACATCATTTCATACCTATTTTGTCCTTGTCTTAAAATGGATGTCAACATTTGTTTTACCTTCAACGGATATTGACATCCGTGAACGGATGTCGACATTCATTTACATATTTTATATTTTAGTTTATTGTTTTTATATAAAAAAAAAACTTCAACGGATGTGACACATTCGTTTTAATAAATTTTTTAAAAATATTTTGATTATTATTTAAATAATAATACATAAATTAAATTAATAATAATTATTTTATTAAATAAAATAAAATTAATTTATAAATAATTAAGTAATAATTTTAAAAAAATAAAATAATATTTATATATTAATTTAAAATATAATAAATTAAAAAACTAAAAACTAAAAAAATAAAAACTATACGGACGGCACATCCGTTTTAATAAATGTTTTAAAAATATTTTGATTATTATTTAAATAATAATACATAAATTAAATTAATAATAATTATTTTATTAAATAAAATAAAATTAATTTATAAATAATTAAGTAATAATTTTAAAAAAATTAAATAATATTTATATATTAATTTAAAATATAGTAAATTAGAAAACAAAAAAAAAACTCTACGGATGTGGCACATCCGTTTTAATAAAATTTTTAAAAATATTTTAATTATTATTTAAATAATAATACATAAATTAAATTAAAAATAATTATTTTATTAAATTAAATTAAATTAATTTATAAATAATTATTTAATAGTTTTAAAAAAATTAAATAATATTTATATATTAATTTAAAATACAATAAATTAAAATACTGAAAACTAAAAGAAAAGAAAAAAAACTCAACAGATGTGGCACGTCTGTTAACAGATGTTGCGGATGTCTACATCCGTTTAAGAAAAGAAGTGGGGATGTAGGATATTTTAAAATATAAAGGATAATTTTGAAATTTAAAAGAATGTGATGGTGCAAGGAGCAATGTGGAGTGGTGTATGGAGGAACCCTCCAAGTGAAGAAGTCCAACCTAATAAACTAACCTAGCCCAGATTTTGATTATTTTCAATGTCATTTTTGTTCTTTCTGCACCACATAAATTCTAAATGCACCCCATAAATTATAATAGTGACTTCCTCATTATTTGTTTCTTAAATCTTTTAATACAAGCTTTTTGAAATTTCCATAACAGGATTTCTGAAACACACTTTCCGGAATACATAAAATACATCTCCGAAAGAGTTTTCTATAACAGAACTTTCAAAATATTATATATATATATATATATTGGGAAACGAGTTCTTTTATAAAGTTTTTGGAACACTTCCCGAATGACTTTCTGAAAAAAGACAAACTTTAGAACATGTATGATAATTTCCAGAATAAGCTTTTCCTGAATGAGTTTTTTCGGATTTTCTTCTTCCTCTAAAAGGTGCAATGGAGAATGGAGGTGTAATAGTAATGATGTGGTACCAGAAAATAATAACAATGACACCTATATATAGAACTATCAATTTGATTCACTGTACAATATTTAGTTTTGGTCCACATGAGTTAAAGTTAAAATAGTCAACAAAATAAAATAAAAAACACTTTTACTAAACAAAATTCACAAAACTAAAATATTCACAAAAATTCTATAGATAAGGACCAATTAGCCTTCTTTTTAAAATAAAATAAAAAAAACTCTTGTTATTGAAGTTATTATTAAATATTAATATAATACTTTTACGCTGCATATATTATTTGTTTTTATACTGCATATATAATAGTTGGAATATAATAAAATTATGTGTGTTAGATTTGTGACTAGTCTTCGTTATCAACTTATCAATTTGTCTTCATTGTCCACTTGCACAATATATTTTGTAAAAATTCATGAGTAAGCATACTTCTTCTTTGTGCATAGTAAAAAAAATATAATATAATAAAATTACTGTTTCTTTGCCAAATTCCCCGTAAGTGTATATTGAGCATATAATAATAAATTAATATAATATAAGTAGTAATAGGAAGTAAGGATATCGAGAGAAGTGTTTTTTTACTAACATGCTTTCACACAAACCAAATGTATTCTTTCTTCTCTTTTAGTTTCATTTTTGTTTCTCTTCCGTTTAAAAATCCAGCGTTGAGGAAATAAGGAACATTCTAAACCCATCAAAATTCAAAATAGGTTTGGGATAACTCTAAAGTTTTAACCTGAAAAAGTTATTTTAAGATAAGAAAAGTTAGAAATATTATTTGGTACATGTTTAGGTTTATTTGATATTGTTCTTATATGTTTGATATTTGTATATTTTCCTATATCTTTTTTCCTTCTTTGTGTATTGTATGAATTATTGTAGTGAAAAATGATTATTATTGTATACTTTATCATGTTTATTTATATTGTACAATATTTTAATCATCTAAAGTTACGATTTATTTTGGTAAAAATTGTGATAGTAAAACCTATTATGAGTAATCCTGATGAGTTAATTGAATGAGATCTTAAATATTGGAATGTGTGTGATTTTGGCAAAATCCTTTTTTTTACTTTTAATCATTGGATGAAACTTAAATTTTTGCACATATTCTATACCACATATTTCTTCAATTTAACCGCCTGTGAAGGATAATTGGAGGACTATGGTGTGAGAAAGAAGTTTCACAATTTTGAGACAAATCTCAAGGTCACTTTGTTTCTATTTGTTTGGAATTATCTCGGTAAAACTCTTGTTTCTACTTAATTAACCATTGTATTGACTTGAAACTTTTACACATGGTTTATAACACGTATCTCCTCAACCTGGTCGACAGGATCTTCCATTAAAGGTATGTGTTTAGAGAAGTTAGTTTCACAGTTTTAAGGAGTTGAACATAATATTATTATGTTTTCTTAGTTGTTTTTATAAAACCTCTATTCCTTATTATTTAACAATTGGATTAGGCAGCAATTTTGAAAGATATTCCATGAAACCTGATTATGCATTTCGACCATTGTGATTGATAATTAGAAGAATGTAGTCAGAGAAATGATTTTTGCATTTTTTAAAGAAAATTGAATGTCACTTTGTTTCCGTCGTTTTGTATTGCCATGGTAAAACTTCATGGAGCAAAAACATTTCTACATAGTTAGTAACATAAGTATTTACTTTAACCGTTGGAATTATCAGTTAGAGGTCTTTGGTTGGAAATATTTTTCTCGTAGTCTTAATCTTAAAAAAAATATTGTCAAAACTTAAACGATGAACTTTTGTTATAAATATCGTGATAGAGTAAACTATGTGAATTCTCATGTAGTATTGTAAATTTATGTACTTATGGGGTGGAAGTAATACTTTGATGTGAAGTAATTATGTGAAGTGTATTAAGATGAGATTTTGTGTGGCGACTATCTTGACTCCACCACTAGTATCAGACACATATGGAGTATGATTTCTAGTGGTGAGAGCCGATGAATGTTTTTATATTGTGGATATAGAAATTTACCTTGTCATGGTATTGTGAATTCAAACTCTCAAACCTATAGTTAGCTCCTGAGAGATAAAATAGAGACATGAAAAATATAGAGTGTTTGAGTCACTCAATACACTAGCCTCCTGAAAGAAAAATTTAGATGTTTATGTTACGAATGATTTATGAGTATTAAGCCATGAGGATTGTATTATATAATGGATGATGAATATTATGTGTGAAGTAAAGTTAATTATTTTACTGGCTTTGTATGCTATGAAGATGGTATAATATGTTCGATATTGATTGAAGTTGTTGAATCTTTTATTGTTGGAATTATGAATAATATTTACTAGCTTACTCTTGCATTTTTGTGAATGTGGTTTCCACCGACAATAATTGTATAACTTTTATATGCGAGTAGAGAACCAGGTGAAGATTTCTGCAGAAAAGCTTAAGGACATTAATGGGACAATGAAAATAATTTTGTATCATATTGTAAATGTGTATTATATTGTAAAAATTATAAATGTAGTTGTGTATTAAGTTCAAAGACTAACTTAGTTATACCAAGTTAGGGATCTGGTGTAAAAATTGTCATATGTAGTATAAATAAAATGTGTGCTAAGATTTATGAAATGAAGTAACTAGTATATTATCTATTAATTTGGGTTGTTACATTTATGGTATCAAAGTAGTTCAAACCTTAAGTAAACTCTGGAAAGTGGGTTTGTTGTATTTCCTCTATATAAGGAATCGTTTGGGTTACTTACAGTTTCAAGGTTTGATCTAAGCCTTCCTTTTATGTTCATTAAAAATGGCTCGTAGACCATTCATTTCTTCTCCAACTCATCCAAAATTCGATCAACTAGTATAAGACATGGATAAAATGGAAAATGTTATGCAGTAACAAAGTATAATTATGGCTCATGCTTATCAAGTGAATATGCAATAATGAGAGGCCTCTAGAACAACTGCCACAAATGCTTCACCCTTCCACTAGTCAGTCGCAAGAGCAATCAAGTTTAACTGAGTTTATGAGGCACAATCCTTCTAAATTTAGTGACAAATCCATTTTTAATTAGGTTGGGATTTGAGCTTGTAATCATGTTTGAATCAAGAGTTTGATATTACTTAACAAAGATTCTGCTTATACTCACGCAGTGGTAAATGTTGGAATTTATGTGGTTTAGGTTGCAATTGGAATGATTGATCTAGATTGTTGCAATTGCTCAATTTGATATCATTTATAAAACATTTTGAAATAAGTTTGAAAAGAGAAAAGTGCAAGATACCAAATTGTGTAGTGGAATAAGCCAAAATCTCACATCTAAGAAGCATATGGTGTGGTGTTAAGTATTGACTCAATGGCAATGAGCACCAATTTTAAAAAGGCAAGTAAGTGGTCATTTCATGACAAGACGTTTAGTAGTTGTTTCTGCCGCTTAGCAAGCTCAAGTTAGAGAGCTTCTATGATTCACTGTTGGGTGCACCCTATTCACTGTTGAGCGCCGACCTTATTTGTTTTTCTTTTCTTTGTGTGTCATGATTCCGTTGCTTTCTAATGATATATTTATACTATGATATGCTATGATTGATGGTGATGTGGGGGTTTTAAGGGAAAGAGGTCTGATTGATGTAATTAGTAGTGTGTGTAATGATGTAAGGAGTCAATATTGAAGGTTTATTCTGATATTCTAATACCCATTTAAAACTTGAGTAGAATGAGTTATGTGGAGAGATATGTGTGACTTATTTTTCAATTAATTTACCCTTTTGTGTGCTTATATACTAGTATTTGCCTTATTTTGCAATTAGTTTACTCTTTTGTGTGTTTATGTTATGTTTTCACCTTTTTTGCAATGTTCATCATTATTTGGCATGAGTAGGTGAAAAAATAGACTTTGATATTGCTCAAGATAGAGACAATAGTGTAATTATCTACTTTTATATTAACTTTTTTTATTTTTTCATACTCTTTTGAAAAATTTTGTTTGTTCTTAGTTTTATATGTTAAATGTTTTGGGTTGTATATGAAATTGTGATTACAAAATTACATTATGGATGACTATAATGAAGTAATTAGTACACTATGCTTTAAATATTTAACATCATATATGATAGTTTGAGATTATGAATTGAGCTGTTACAATTCCCTCCATTCTCTTGTTAAAAATTGGTTTAATTAATTAACATTTTGACGTCAAACAAATATATATATATATATATATATATATATATATATATATATATATATATATATATACACTATTTTTCTTTTGATTGAAAAGATAACAGAGATCATTATATAATGTGATGAAGCACGAAACAATTCCTTATATATAACGTAGACAAATAAAAAGACATTATATTTTTTTTATGAACCACGAAATAATTCTTTATTGATAGCCTACATAAAATAAAAAAAAGGACATTATATATATTTTTTATTTGGTAAACCACGTTTGATAGACTTAATTATTATTCATTATGCTAAATAATTCATACCAAGAATATGGATACAAAAATTAACAAGTAAAAGATAATATATCTTTTATTAAATGTAATTATTTAAAAAATAAAAGTTGAGGGAGCTAGTATGTAAGTTATTAGTTATATATATATATATATATATATATATATATATATATATATATATATATATATATATATTAGGTAAAATATATTATATTTTTTAGATTTGTTATGTTGTAAACTTCAGAGAAATAAAAGATTTTATGGTCCAACAGAAAAATATAACAAGGGCGCAATTAAAAGAAAGTGCAAAGAGGTCAATGGCATGTTTAATTTGAAGATGAAAATGAAAGAAAAGAAAAAAAAAGTAGAAAATGAGTTGATTTCTTTAATTACTAAATAAAGTTCAGCGTAAAATAAACATACACAAAAGAAGATAAATAATTTTCATTGCAAAAATGTTAGAATATGGACACGACAAATTATATTACACAATTATTTATTATATATTCACACGTGGTTTGAAAACAAATTTTAAAATTAAGAGACAATTTATCGCTATTTTTTTTTTATATTTTCGATTCTATATATTAAAATTGTGAATACTTGTTTTGGAAAGTTGTTGCAATTTCTTTTCATTTACTTTCCATGATTCGATCGTACGTCAAACTCTCTTTTTCCATTCCTTCATCTTTTTTATGTTCTAAATTGTAAAATGATATTTTTTAATAATGAATACAATAGTAAATAATAATAATTTGTTTAACCAACCTATAAAGCAATAATAATAATAATAATTAACTACTCAAATAAATTATCATACCTACAAAACCATCCAAAATTATCTAAATTTGATAAATTAGTAATACATTCTAATTTAATATATTACATTAAAAAAATATTTTAACTCGAATTTTGCTAGTAATAATTATAATAAAATGACATTTAACAAAGTTAATTAAGAAGACGATGTGTGGGAGACGTGATTACCCAGAATGCGCATAGAGTAATTTAACGGCGTTAAATATTTATAGGTTTCCATCTTCTTATTATAACCAACAAGAACATCAGAGACACGACAGAATTCGCAAAAGAACAATAGTACCAACCAACCATCTTAAAAAAGAATATCAAATCAACCATCTTTTTCATTTTCTTAATTTTTCTTTTTATTTTCTCATTAGTCAATACTTCACTAATTCATCTACAACTACTCAAAATTTTCCTTCACACTTAATAATCTTTTACATCGTTTAAAAATCAGAATCTAAAATAATTTAAATATTTTTTTATTGTGTAAAATAAATTTTTAAAATAAAATCATAATAAATAAAATTCCAAAACAAGATAATTGAACAAATCACTAGTTGGACTTAGAATCAGAAAATTTAGAAAATAAGGATATGAAAAATATATATAAAATATGATTAAATTAAAACAAACAAGTTTTTTCTAAAAAAACTAATAACTAACATTAAATTATTGTCTGAAAAGAAACATTTAATGATCTGTTTTAAATGTAGGAATGAACATGGTCCTCTGTTAGATTTGTGAAGCTGAAGAACCTGAACATCAAAATCATATTACATCTTCATTGGTTTATATTATCCCAAATTTCAAACCTGTCTAATCAAACTTAATTTTTCTTTCTCTTATCTTTGCTTTAATTTAATTTTTCTTTGAATGTCTTTTTCAAATATTTTTTCTTTTGTGGCACACGATTACCAAACCCAAAATTCACTTGATTTGTCTTTTCAGCTGAAAAAGTTATGATTATTCGAAAACACATTTAAAAAATAAATACAAATACCAAACTAAACAACCTTCTTTAAGTTGTTTTAAGTTTCATCCTTGGCTTAATTAGAAATATATTTATAACAATATATTGAATTATTTGAGTAAGTATGTGAATCAATTACATGTTTTTGATTTGGTGTTGAATAATCCATGTTAAAAATTAATTAAACTTAATATTTTTTCAGTAAAACAGTTTCTAGTTTACTTTTTAGAAGATTTTTTCTCTCTCTCAAACTAAAGTTAAGCAAACTTGTCATGATCATATAAAAGGAAAAATTGATTAGCAGTAGCAAAATATAATGATGCTACTAATCTTTATCTTTAAACAATCTTGGTAGTTGTTAAGTAAATGATAAATTTGTGAAAATGAATACACGATTATAATATTTTATCCATTTTTTTTATGTGTCGTTCTTTGATAAAATTCAAGAAAAGCAATCCTTTTGTATTCAATACAATGTCAAGAGTATAAATTAGAAAAAGTAATTGACAATTTTTTAACTTTAAAGATGATAATTAAATAAAAAAATTCTTTTCAATTTCAATGGTTAAAAACGTAGAGAAAGTAATAATAATTATTTTTTACCAGTGGTAAAAACATGAAAATTAACATTAGGAAATAAAATTTAAAATTGATAAATTAGTTACTACAGTGACTAATTATTTTTTATCACAAAAATTAATCATTATTCAAGAATTTTTTTTATACTGCATGTACAATCATAAAAAGTGAGAAATAAAAATTGAAGACAAAAGAATATATTATTCAATACAAAAGAATATTTCTATACTTCTCCTTTAGTAATTTTTTAGGTCACATTTTCAAAGGAGTATTAACTCTAAAAAATTATATGCAAGATATTTTCTATTACACTAATTGTTTTGTTAAGCTCACACACATTCTTTTTGTTTTTAATTCTATAATTTGTTTAAACCCATATCAAGAGTCAACTATGTTTTATAACTTTAACATTCCAAAGTTACTATTTTCACCCTTTACATAATTATTACGTATAAACTAATTTACATATATCGTATGGATATTTTTAAACTTAATTAACACTTACACATAATATATATATATATATATATATATATATATATATATATATATATATATATATGTTTCGGTATAGATGTTTGGGATCGAGATACGGACCTTGCTGGTATGTCTTTGCTGCTTTTAAATGTGTGGAACTCTTAATTCTCCTTAGCTGATGTCACTTGTTCACCTTTTGGGACGTCGTTCTTGCACAATTCATCCACTTCAACGGAGAGGGGGCAGTACCTGCGAAGATACTCCGACGCTCAAGTCAGATGTGGATTATGGAGCCTCAGCCCTCAAGTAAGAATATTATCCTCACAATAGAGTATTTTTTAGTATTCAATAGAACGTACCTGGTCTTTCCTCTCTTTCGAGTATTTAACCTTAATAAAATATGTAACCGACTTACCTTAAACAGTTTACCTTAAAATCCGATTAGTTGCTCGTAATCCACGTCATTAATATCTTTAATAAGATTTTTGACTATTTCATCTTCTGGTAGACTATCGATCCAACTACTTAAATGTTGGACCATTTGGCCCAACATCGTTTAACTTGACTGAACACTAACCCTGGATTGTCCTGATTGAGTCAATCTGTTTGACTTTTAACGTGCGCGCGACATTTTTGATCTGGGTTGACAAGCGCTTCTGAGTCAGCAGTGGAATGACGAGCGCTTCTAAGCCAACGGATAGAGCGATCGTTACTGAATAGCGAATGCTAACGCTTATGACTCAGTGAGTAGAGCGGTCGTTATTGGGTATGGATGAATATATATATTATACAAGATGTAATGACCTAAAAATTAGTTTAAAAGTATTACTGATTTTAAACATGATATTCAATTGTTTTATTATTAAAAGGTCAAAGTTATAAATATAATTTCTATTAATCAAGTTTCATTTTATAAAATCATTTCTATAAGACTATATTTGTTTTAGGTGAATTTACTGTTTAAATTAATTTGCGCAAAATTAAATGGTGTTTGCTTTAAGTAATTCATAATCAATTGACAAGCAAGTAATTGTAGGATAGTTTTTTTTTCTCCATGTAGAGATTCATGCTCAAATTATCCACGCTTCTTAATAATAATAATAATAATAATAATACAGAAATATTATATTTAAAAAAATTATTTCATTTTACTAAATTATAATTTTTTTATATTTTTAAAATTAATTTTAATAATTAATTTTAATTTTTTTTCTCTTTATAAAAATTTTTACAATTAAATATAACATTAACAACTATCATTTTATATTACTTTAATAACTACGAACATTTTGATAATTTTCAATTTCTATCAATTAAACAATTTTTTTATCTGTCACATCGTCAAATCTTACACTAATTCTCATAAACTTTACTTCTAAACTTCCAAATCCACTCTCATTCTCTGGGTGCCAACTTGAAATTTGAAGTCAATGAGCTATAATGGAAATAGCATTGGATCCCACCTTGAGATTGTTAGGCACTCACTTGATAATGAGCTCTAGAGGGGATTGGCACTAGGCACTTCTCAGGTGTCACTAGGTGCTACTAAGGTATCTCTAGGCGCTACTTGGAATTTAAATTCCCAAGAGTTTCAGAGAGGCCTAAGACATTGGGCACTTGATTTATCGCTGGCAAAAATATCAAACTGCTAGGTGCGAGTTTGAAATTCTTTTAAGGAAGTTTTTGTTTGATGTGCTTTTCGGCACTCTATATATGATGGGAGATTTTGATATATTAATGTTTTAGGTAATGAGATGTGATATGTTTAGAATGGTTATGCTAATTGGAGGACTATTTTCTTAATTATTGTTTGGTGTGATGATATAATGCAATGAGTTGATTAAAAAAATATATTTGAATTGTGTGAATGATATGGATAAGGTTTTTCCTAAAAAGGATACCTTATCATTCGTGTTGTGTATGCATTGATTAGGAGTATCAAGGGTGTGGTCATCTTAACTCTATTAAACTCGTAAACTTATATAAAGAATGAGATTTAGGAATGAGAGTTGAAAGAAGTCTTATGGTAGGATTTGGTGTGAGGAGCTCACTTTTGACATAATAGGTGTAAGACTACCTAAGTACTCAACTAAATGCATACATCTTCAAGAATTGAGTCTATAATAAGTATAGTTGGAGTTTAACATTATATTTGAATTAGAATGATGATACATAACTTGAATGTTAGTTAACTTTTATAGTCTACCAATTTACAGTTTGTTTGGAATTATCTCTAACTTACTTTTCTCTAGTTGTTGCTTATGTTTTCTTTTTCTATGATCGTATTATATATGTTAGAGCTGTTAAAACGGGCCACCTGGCCCAGTCCACCACGGGCCAACCCAACCCGGCTCATTTATTAGCGAGCCAGAAAAATTCGAATCCGGCCCGACCCACCATGAGTTGGTGGGTAAACGGGTTGGCTCACTGGCTCACTTAATTACAATTTTTTTTAAAATAAAAAAATTACAAACTTTCTATAATTTAAATCTAAACAAATTTCACTCCCAAATTTGACTTCCAACATGGGTGTTTAATTAATTTTGAAAATAAGGAACTTAATTAATTTTTTCAAGCAAAAACAAAATAATAAATATTTTTTTAATAAAATAAAATTAGGTAGGTGAGTTGGTGGGTCAACCTAGCCCACCACGGGTTCAACCCGCATGAGCCGAGTTTAAATGAGCCAGGTTGAAATCTGACTCACATAAAAAAAAATACAAATTTTTCAAACCCAACCCGGCTCAAACTCGTGGTAAACCGGGTTGACCCGCGGATTGTGACCCATTTTGACAGCTCTAATGTGAATAGGTGAGAGTGGAGGTGGTAGAAGTACTCAACCTTACAAAGATATTTTAAAGTTAACATCAAGGTGTATATATATATATATATATATATATATATATATATATATATATATATATATATATATATATATATATATATATATGATGTATATTAGTTCTTAAATTTAGTGTCTTTTAATTTGAAAAACTTGAAACTCATAAAATTGTGATTATGCTATATACACGATGTATGTAGGTTGTTTCATTATGATACGAATCACTTAATATCATAAATGTATTGACTCAAAATATAACTTTTTTCTAAATTTGAGTTTGTTATATAAGATATCATTATCACTTCTAATTTACTTCATTCATTTTAATAAACACAAAAAATTCCTATTGATTATTAATTAAATCATGATCTAACTAATCAAATTATCTAATTTACTTTCATTTTAAGCAATAATAATTTTGGAAAAATGATGTATGGTTTTAATTAAGAATTGTTGCGTTGAAATTTAATTATTATCTAAATAAAATTTTTTATGACATTGAATATAAAATGACATTATATATCTCTATAAATAAATAAGATTTAAGACAATATTAATACTGGTTTTTTAATTACAACCTTACTTTTTAGTTAATTCAAGCACGCTTATTTTATTAAGAGAATATGAAATATGAAATATTAAATATTAAATATTCATTATGAATTTAATGTTTATTTACTTAAATTTTAAAATAGTTTTCGATCACCATTTAATCATAAATTAGATAATGACTTATAAGTATAAGTTAGTTAATTTATTAATCATAATGATTGGTAATAAAAAAATGTTATAAAATTAAGGGTTAAATATGTTTTTATTCCTTAACTTGAAGTGAAAATTGGAATTAGTGTCTCTTTAAATTTTGGTCCTTCTAATGTTATAAATGTGTAGATTTAATATTTTTAATCAAATTTTATTAATTTTATTTTATATTTCAAATTATGTATAGAAAAAATGTTATTAAATAAAAAATGTATACATAAATAATATGTCATGTAAACAACTCAAATGCTATTGAAGAAAAAATGTGTCAAACTTGTAAACAACTCAAATGTTATGAAACGTGTTTAAAAGATAAAATAAACTTAATAAAATTTAGTTAAAAGAACTAAATCTATATATTTTTAATATTAAAAGACTAAATTGAGTCAAAATTTTTAAGAGAAAGTAATTTTAATTTTTACTAAAATTTAACCCTAAAATTAATGCATTTAACTTTAAAACTATAATTAAATAAAATAAATTTCTTAAAATATTATATTTTAAGGAAAGGAGAATCATGTTTGTATTTTTTTACGCATAACTTGAAAAAGAAACAAAAATAAAAAAAACAGACAGGTATATATATTTTATTAGTAGCTCTGATTCTGCGCCCATTGACCACATTTTAACAACTATAAATATACGTTTTTCTATGAAAATTAATATTAAGTAAAAGAGTAACTTATAATCAAAGAATATTAACTATAATTTTTGTATTATTCTTTTTCCATTTTTAACTCTCTTTTCCCTTAATTTTAGGATTACAAAGGACTTGAAACTGAAGCCTTTTTAATATAACTCTTAAGTGTTACATAAATGAAATATTAATATCATACATACTTACTATCAAGGATGTTTATAACGCCTTTTAAATATGAGGATAAGTTTATTTATTTATTTTGATTTATGGTAAATTGTTATAAAAATAAGTATGAGCTATAATTATTATATAAAGTATAAATGGCTCACAAATACATGGTCACCAATATATATAGTTTTAAAAGTTTTGGATGAGTTGAAAGTGTTAGTATAAATTTGTATGAGTTTGTTCTAAATTATTGGCGATGAATCTCTTAAAAATTTTCTAACATAAATATACACAACTTTTTTTTCTCATTTAAAAAATGTTAGTACACTGTAGTAATAAATTTTTCCACATGAAAAATTAAGAATAAATTCATATAAGAACCAGCAGTATCCACAATTTCATTGCAAAATCATATACAAATTAAATTTGAAAAAATTGTTGATATATTTACATAATAACATCATTATATTGAGAAAGAAAAAGTAGAAATGAGAAGAGAATATTAAAACTAGAAAAAGATAATATAAAAATTAGAATTGATATTGTTTAATTATAACTTAATTTTTCAACTAAAAATATTTAAAATTAATTACTAACAATTGTTGAAATGTACTTAAAACTAATACTAAAAAAAACAATATTTATTAAAAATAACATATTTTCATTTTTATTTGATAAATCTCACCTTACAGCTTGGAACATAGGTTATAAAGAGTGATGCAATAGAGCAAAAGGTGTATATATAGAACGGTGTCGTAACGGCGTGACTCTTCCCTCGTTGCTGTGTTGTAGTAGTTGTTGGCATTGGTGTGTGAGCTCACTCTTCTCTCTTCGAAGCTCCCGCAGCCACCACACCACTCACTGTTAGCGAGCGAGCGAGTAATGATCGCTTCGCCGCGATAATCGCCGGAACAATTTGCCGTTTCCCTGCTGAGATCTCTCACTCTTCGACGATTCCGATACGTCGATTTTGTTCCGGGTAGGTTAGGTTATATAATAGTTTTTCCATTTATGGCTTCGGAGAATGTGAAGACTGGGGATTCCGCCGTCACCACCATCGTCAACCTCGCCGAGGAAGCCAAGCTCGCCCGAGAAGGCGTAGTCAAGGCTCCCAACTACGCGCTCGCCAGCATCTGCAAGTCACTTGTCGCGGGTGGCGTCGCCGGAGGAGTGTCAGTTCCGTTTCTCATTTCCTATTTTATTTTTTGATTAACATTTTAGTTATGAATAATATGTTATGAGAATATGTATGTATAATTGGTTGATTTGAAGTTTTTTGTGTGGCTTGGATCAACAGCGAAGGGGCCTTTTAATATGTCTCGTTTGGGGGTTAATTTCGTGTGGGTTTATTAATCTGGCTTTTGTGTCTGGTGAAGTGGATTGAGTGTAGGATCCGTTTAATATAAAAGATGCTATTGATTTTGGAAGTCAATGGGTGTGGTTTTGGTCATGTTTGCTAGGATTGGATCACTTGCGATTAGTGAAAATCACTCAGAGTGTTGGGGTTTTGGAATAAGGTTTAGTTTGTTGTGCATGTGTGCCATTTATCGTGGAAGTCACTTGCGATTAGTGAAAATCACTCACAGTGTTGGGGTTTTGGAATAAGGTTTAGTTTGTTGTGCATGTGTGCCATTTATCGTGGAAGTCACTGCAAAATCTTTGTTCCCTATACTTTGACTGTCATGCCAATTTCGTTTTAATTTCCGTGAGTTGAAATATAGTTACAATCACAACGCCCCATAGCCCAATTTTCCTGGCTAATATTTCTTGACAATCGTTTGGAAAACTGTTTTGGTGATATTTAAGATTTAACCGAACCAATTTTTTTTTTGTCTGTGCAGGTCACGTACTGCAGTTGCTCCTCTGGAACGGTTGAAAATTTTGCTACAGGTTAGTTTGTTTAGGTGTTTATTCCTACATGAATATAGCTATTATGTCTGTTGAATTTATGTGGGGAGAGAGATTTAGAGGAAGGTATTACAGAATGTTTTGGAAAAAATTTAGAGAATGGGAACGCTTTATCATTCAAGAGAATATTCAGGACAGAAGTTCTGCACACACAGAGAGTCGGACTCTGTTCTGTTGAACTTCTTCATTAGCATTCATAGGAAGAAAATAAAAAGCAAAATAAATCAAACTTCTTTTATAGGTAAAATCAACTTATTTACCAAAGCTATTGGCCTAGTTAAATAAGAGAGCCTTCTATAAAAGTTGAAGTACATAATTTGATTTTAACTAATGGGAGAAGTTTGATTCGTTTTACTTTTTTATTTTCTTCTCTTATTGCTTATGAATATGTTTATCCAGGGAGGGCATAGTGGAGACTATTCCCTGTGATTATGTAACATGAGATGAGATGCACGAACATAATAATTCCTGTGTACAACAATTGTCAGTATTTTCATCCATTTATTCTTGCTTGCTTATACCGGGATCAAAAGTATGTTGTATCTTGCCTTGCTTGTTTGCATACATCCTACTTTCTACATATGACATGTCTCTGGGTTTGCCATATGCAGGTCCAGAACCCTCATAACATTAAATACAATGGAACTATACAAGGTCTAAAATATATATGGAGAACTGAAGGTCTCCGTGGACTTTTCAAAGGGAATGGTACTAACTGTGCTCGAATAGTCCCTAACTCTGCTGTGAAGTTCTTCAGTTATGAGCAAGCTTCTAAGTATGTTTTTCTTCTATACTAAATATTGTGTGGATTGTTTTATTATTTTTTTTTAGGTTTTCATTCCAGGGTACTATTATACCAAATACTAATCATCTTTTGGAAAATTTGCTTCTGCAGTTTTCTCTTAACATGTTCCATTTCCTGCATGGCTTGTTTAAATAGGGTCACTCCAGTGGCTAAAATTCTCTTTTTATTATTTCAGTGCATCCCACTTCATATTTTATAAACTTGTCCCGTTTTTCTCTGACTCTCCCTTCCTATTATGACAGAGGTATACTGTACATGTATCAGCAGCAAACTGGAAATGGTATGTTCATGTTTACAATTTTTTATTGACATAATTTGTGTTTGGTTGGGATAATATTTTTTTAAAATAGATAAAGGGCAAGTATAGATTTGACTGAAATGGATGATTTGGATTATGAAGCTCTTCTTTCTGGAAAACTTTTCCTTTTGAGTTTATTATTCCTGTACTATGAGATTCCCCCGGTATATTAGTAACTCATTTAATTACTTTTAGAGTTTAGACTTTCTCTCTGCATAAATCATCATCTTGATGAAAATGCCTGGCCATTGAGGCAAAATGTGGAATTATGAATCCCTTTTAATAACTTTGATTTAAAAAAATATCTCCCCTCAATAACTCAACCACTTATTGCAATGCAGGTTGAAACAAGTTCTTGATCTTGTTTTGAATTGACAACTTTTAGAGTTAAAACCCTTTTGGTTATTTAATCATTTTCTCTTGTGCCTTGTGCAGAGGATGCTCAACTGACTCCTGTTTTACGTCTTGGAGCTGGAGCTTGTGCTGGAATAATTGCTATGTCTGCAACTTATCCAATGGACATGGTCCGTGGTCGTATTACTGTGCAGGTATGTTCTCCATTTTTATTTTGGTAGAACCACTAAAAGTACAACTGGAAACAAGACTCTGTCTTGTAAATCTTTATTGCTTTATTTCCATCTCTGCACCTACCAATGTAATAGGCATTGAAATGGCTTAGATGTTACAACATATTTTCCCCAGAGGTTGTTAGAGAGAACCTCACTCTCCACAATAATCCTGAACTTTTCCTTCTCTTACTCCCAAAAACTCCCCCTGCTCACCTCTCAATAAGACTATTCATAATTGTCTGTTACAGTTATGTAATTACAACTATACTAACTACCTTCTCTTTTCCTTCTTTTGTAAACTGTATCAAACCTATCATATTTTTACATTTACCAAATGTTTGTTTTCTTGTTGGAAGCTAAAGTGGTGGCTGGAAGTGTAGAATAATGCATCTTATAATAGTTGTAAAATTAAATGGAGAATAAAATTATGTTATTTGTATCGATGCTTTTGTAGTCTTCATGATTTATAGAAATTCATAAAGTTTATTGCCTTGTATTTGCAGACTGAGGCATCCCCATATCAGTACAGAGGAATGTTTCATGCTTTGTCTACTGTGCTCAGGGAAGAAGGTCCCCGTGCTTTATATAAGGGCTGGCTTCCTTCAGTTATTGGAGTTGTGAGTAATATTTTCAAATTATCTTTTTTCTTTACAAAGATGAAGATTATGTTTTTAATTTTGCAAAGAATATAACCTTCTTGGGTGCTTCTGACAGAATTAATACTCTCTTTTCTCCAGATTCCTTATGTAGGTCTCAACTTTGCTGTGTACGAGTCTCTAAAAGATTGGTTAGTTAAATCCAACGCATTTGGTCTTGCTGATAATTCGGAGTTGGGTGTGACAACACGCTTGGCTTGTGGTGCTGCTGCTGGAACTGTTGGACAAACTGTTGCTTACCCTCTTGACGTTATTCGTAGAAGAATGCAGATGGTTGGTTGGAACCATGCTGCTTCTGTTCTAACTGGTGATGGAAGAGTCAAAGTCCCGCTTGAATACACTGGAATGATTGATGCATTCAGGAAAACTGTGCAGCATGAAGGATTTGGTGCATTATACAAGGGTCTTGTGCCCAACTCTGTAAAGGTCTGTGTCTCATCTGATGCTTGTGATCTATTCTATAATGATTGTGTTGTAGAGTGTAGAATTTTTTCTTGTCAGAAAAGGAAGGCTTGCATTTTCTACCATCACTTTAGAATCTAGAGTGATATTACTGTTGTCACCAGAAAGGCATAAATTTGCAGGACACCTTATCACATGGATTATTCGTGTAGGATTCCCTCAATCATACTCTGCTGTCATTAACCTCTGATAAGAGCAGTAAACATAATAAGCTGGCTTGATTATAACAAAAACCAACATTTCAACTCCCATTGCCTATGGTTGAGCTTTAGCCAAATACTGAACTATTGATACGGTACAGTAATTGGTCAGTTCCGGATTAACTTACAAAGATAACTGCAGACATATGCACACTACCTAGATTTGTGGGATTGTTTATAAATCTTTGGCGATGTGCCGTAGTTTGAATATTTTGGGTTGCTGTTGAATTTCTTTTATTGTTTTCAAGAACCATGCAGAGAGTAGATAATTCCACTTGTTTAGTTTTTTTGTTCGGCAATTCCATTTGTTTAGTGACATTACTGGATGTTCCTTTCATGCTTGGCGTTTTAATTATTCTCATTTCCCTTTCACACAAATGTCAAGTAAACTCACCCGAAAATTATTGTTTAATGGCTTTGCTTTGTTTATAGCATTCTTTAACTCGTACGATGTTTTGCAGGTGGTCCCATCGATAGCTCTCGCTTTTGTGACATACGAGATGGTGAAGGACATTTTAGGAGTTGAGATCAGAATATCAGACTGAAGTTTGATAACCACATGAAATAAATCTGTTCAACTGGTGTGGTTTTTCATTGAATTTTTTTCGTAGGCAAGGGGATGCTGAGATGGTAAGCTAAAGTTATTTTCTTTATTTTCCTCTCGAAGGATGAGTTTAGAAACTCTTAGAACTAGGATTCATAAATTTATTCCCTTGTTCTATTTGTTTTCGTTCGATTTGTCCATAATAAGTGTTGTGGAAAAAACAATGCAAGGACATAACTTGGTCTTTCTGCACTGGTTGAGAAAGCATTTTTCTTAGTGGATTTTGCATCAACTAATATTTTTCTGCCCCTCCCTACCCTCTCCTATATACGTTTTGAATGATTATGTGACAACGTTTGCTGCCGCGTGCTGAGAAAGTAGGACTTGTTCACCATATTTACTCTTCTTTGGGAGTCCCACAGAAACAGGAGGGTTGGACGACCAACATCTTATTAATATTTTTAGCCATTGAAGTGTAACGAACATCTTATCTGCCTGTTCATTGATTCATTGTTAACTGAAACTATTCAACATTTTAAAGAAGCTAGAACATCAACGCAATGGAGCGTTTTACAAACATTTTTTATTAATAACTAGGTAATAGGGACACATGGTCAATTCCAATTGTCAGTTTTTAAATTCCGATGGCACTATATATTTCGTAACTTAATTCTTGATTTACTTTTAACTGTTGAATTAGGTTAATCTAAAAGTTTAAATTTATATTTTGAAATACAATTTGTACTTTCAAATTGAAAATTTCAAAATAAAAATTTATATTCTCAAATTTAAAATTTGTTTTTCAAATTGTGTAATCCAAAATGTGAATTTCAAGATTTGGATTGATTTACTTGTAATATTTAGCAAAAATGATTATGTACTAACAAAAATGTTCATTTACTTCAAAGTTGTATTGATGATTTTGTTCGACAAAAATGAATGATCAATTTTGAAATGAAATGTCAAATAAAGTTTATATGTTGATTAATATAGATGAAATTCTTGATACTATGAAATATCACTCAACAACAAATGAATTATTTAAAGGAGATTGTAGTGAAATATTTACAACAAATGAATTCTTGTATACATTCATCCTTCTTCAATCATTTTGCAGGCTGATTGCAGTGCAATACAAGTTCCTTTAGACACATAGTTACAATCAATCCTCTTCTATAATGTAATATGATTTGTTTATATATACCCAAAGTCATTACAAGAACAAGTGACAATTAAATTCATTATAATTAATAACTTGTCATAAAATGATGCTACTTTGTTTTACCTAGTCATTTGACCTAGGTATGAATATGACACATTATACCACCCGAAGTATTCATTCACACAACCATTTTAGGTCCATAAGTAGGTGGTATGCAAGACACTGCATTCCAAATAGGATGTTGATCCCCCTTCCATTGCACATGAAGTCAAGGGATGGTCTACATGTACTTGTATTGATGCAAGACATGATCCAACAGATGGAGACTTCTGTAAGTTTCTAGGAAAATGTATCAAGAGAACATTGAGATCCATTTAAATGGTTTTTACTATGATGTTCTTTTTATGACCTTCAAATGACTGCACTATGGCTCCAACCATCAATTGGAACCATATTTCTCCTCCTCATATAAATGGGTTAAAATTATTGAGACCGCTACTAAACAAAGTTATTTGCAATATAATATAGAACAAATCTAAGGAATATAAATGGTTAAATTACTTACATGTTGGTGAGTGCATGTAAACCAAAGGAATGTAAATGCTTAAATTACGAACATTTATAAGAGGACTTTTAATACTATTGAATTTGCAAGTTTAGAGCATTTTTAGAGTTATTTGAAAGAAGATAGTTCCTGCTTGCATAGTTCTTATCTTGAATTATAAGATCAAGTCACAATTTCACTCAACACTCACTTTAAAGCTTTTTCAAGTGACAAAATCTTCCATGAATCCCTAAGTTTCTTTCTTCCACATTCTTTTCTCTCTCTTTTGTAACAAATTGTAAACGTTCTTCCTACTTCAACTATTATTCACCTTTTTATCTTTATATGTATCTTCATGATCTTTTACTCTTAGAAACAAATTTTCACACTAGAATAATGTAAAAGAAAAAGAGAAACTTAAAACGGAGAGTTAAACTATATTTCAATCTTTTCAAAAGTTTTTTTCAAAGCATCACTTATATTAAGTAATCAAACGATTTTTATGATATATAATTTATCAATAAATTTTTGAAATACTTTTTCATATATGTTCTTTTTCTTTAGTTAACCCAATAAACAATATAACATATTAGGAAGAGATTACTTGGTACTTTTATATTGGTTCGTCTGATAATGCAAATTACATTTAGTTTTTTTTTATCAACTAGTCAAGTTTCATTTGGGTAAACTACTAATGTAAAACACAAATGAGTATTCTTTCCAATTGAATCCACTTCTGCATAACCTCATATAAGTATTCTTTTGAATCAAATCCACTTCTAGTTAACCCCATTAAGTATTCTTTAATACTTAACCACTCTTACGTAAAAAGTTTAAGCATTCTTTAAGACTTTAGCTACTCTTGGCTAATCCATTCAAGTATTGTTTCAATAACAAGTCACTCATGAATGATTTAACACAAGTATTCTTTAAACATCAAGTCTCTCTTTACTCAAAACAAAGTAAATGTATTTGTGGTCAACAAATCACATGTTTAACTCATTAGAAAAAGATTGTATCTTTTAGTGTTTAGTAGGTTAAACACTTATTACTAATTTGCTAAAATGAACAAACAAGCAATATTTTTTGTAAAGCTATTTAGGCTGGGAAATATTTTGTCAATAATTAAACATTTTTTCATTTTGAATACTTATACTCTCTTTCTTGGAAGATGACTTTACATAAGCTTAGAAGAAAAATGTTGCTGTAAAATTATAGATTTTTTACCGTCCATTCTAAAGTTGACAAAGCAAATGACAAAGAATTGGTGAAGCAAAGTAGTTTTAATATGAGTTAAAAAATTCATATAAAAGTTTTAACATAAATCTTCTTGATTAAATATAGGAAAAAAACATTTTGTATAATATAAAATAAGCATACAGATATATATAAAATGCAATATTTATATAAAAATTATATGCGTATCATCTACACATATAATAAATGTTTATCTATACGTGGGTATCATCTAAGCATATAAATGTTTATCAAATGTAAAAACAAACTGAAGAGTGTTATATCATCTCTCAAACAAAATATATGCATGTTTTATTATTTGTTTGGAACTTGCTTCATACAAAGGAAGTATTACTATATTTTATGCTTTCTTGTTTTTAGCATGTAATTAAAACTATGCGCGTCAAACTTTTCTTTTACATTTCATAAATTAAACTTGTATTCAATGGCAAGTTTCTAAGGGTTCTTGTTATATCATCTTCCTTGTATTGTATTGTTTTGTTCACATTCCTTTGTCTCTTATATCCATAGGTTCTAAAGAGCAACCATACAATAAAAGGTAAAGGTAAGAGGTTAAGTGTCTTGAGCAATGAAACTAATAATTCATGTACTTTTAAATCTTTTCACCTATTAACTCCCATAAGGAATTATGAAAATATAAGAGATGATAACAAATGAAACTAACTTTAGTTTTAGTAAAGTTTTGATTAATAACAAACACTAAACTTAGTTTAATATTATTTTAGGTTTTCGTTTTCATATTATTTGCATTTTTTATTATTTTTCAAAGGAATGATAATCAAATCATTATTAAACAATAATTTAACATGTAAAATACTATTTTCTCTTCTACACAACACGAGAGACAGGTTCTTTATGTGCATAGTCCCAACACAAGCCACATATATGCAACTCAAAGAATATCAGTGGCACGTGTAAAGTAGATTTACCAAACTACTGTAAACCTCTTTAACTTTTTTAATGTTAATACTAACATTCATTACAAATACTTGAATACTGCCACTTGCAACCGCTGACACTTAGAATCATGCATAGCGTCGTGTCATCTTAGTAACCACCGAACATGTTTTTCTCCAAAATTAATAATTTAATTTTAAAAATATTTAAATCATTTAATACAAAATATAACACAAATATTTTTCTCTTTATAAAAACAGGATTATATTATATTATATATATTTTTTATTTGATTATAAATTATTGTATAAATTTATTAATTTTTATAAAAATGATTTTAAAAATCATGTTGATTATAAATTTTAATTAAATACTAACACAAAATCGTTCAGGTCTTTCAATTTATGTTTGTTGTTAAATTGAGTTCAGCTTAGATTTTAGCTACAAATCTTAATTTATACTGAATAGAGTAATAAATATCATATTACTTTTATTATTGGAAAAAAGCTTAAGAAACAAGTCAAGTTTCTACAAATTATAACAGGAAGTAAAATAAAAAATGAAACTACTATGATTATATTTAAGACCATAGAAATATCTTAACTTTAAACTTATCTTTCTTTAATGTAAATAAAGTTTCAAATAGGATGAAATTCTAAACCACTAGGCTCTACAGTAATGAAAAGACTAATCTTTGATCACATAAGAAAAAAAAAAGTTTAAAAAAAACATTAGATAGTTGACGTAGTCACTTGGACCACCTTAATAAAAATATAAAAAAACATCAATTGATAAAAAAAAATATTGATTTATACTTCATTTAAATTTGTGTAGCTGGCGGCGGCAACATGATATCGTGGCAGTACTTTTGGCCTCAGACGTGGACAGTCCTATATGCTCCGAATCTAATTAATGAAAAGAAAAAACTACTAAATTGTGTCCATAATAATTATAATAAATATCTAACCCAAAAACAACCTAAGTTTTTCTCTCAATTCATGTATTTATTGGTTTCATTGTACTAGTTGTTTGTCAGTTTTGTACCAAGATATTTCTTTTCTGAGAGGAACTCTTGTTAACTGTGAGGTAACCATCTAAATCATTCTCTTTATCAGTTTATTTTATCCATTGGTCTCTGATATCTCTTTCTATCATGCTGCTTACAACTTGTTCTTTCATTGGTGTTTTCATTTGTTCTTTCTGCACACAATCGTAACTCTCTATATTTCATGTTAGCTAAATGGTTAACTTTATATTTTGTCATCTGACACAAAAATTATATCTCTGGTTATAACAAATTGAACAGCTTCAGTACATGCATGCTCATGTCCCCTTTGGAAATTTTGACATCTATTTGTATCGGCTGACCGTAATGAGTCTAAGTATTGTATTACTACAACTGTGTCTAGGTTTTCAGTTTCTATTTTCATAGTTTCTCATTGTAATTATGTTGAAGTTTGTTCTCTGAACTATTTTTTGTGATCTCACTGTTCTAAATCTTCTGGTGCAGTTCTTTCAAATTAATGGAAGGAACTGCATTTGGATGTGCATGAGTTTTGCTAGAAGACATGAGTACTGCAAATGGTGGGACAGGGACTGGGACTGGGACTGGGACTGACGAGCACAAGAGAAAAACTAATGATTCTTTTCTTAAGAATGGGGGTCAGCAAAACATGTCAAGGTCACCTAGATTGTGCACACCTATTAAGAAGGAATTGTCTGAAAATTTGCCAAATGACAATGTGATTGGTAATCAGGACAATGGTATGAATAGGTATGTAATTTCCTTCGCTGGATCTGGACTTCCTAGTACTAGTTTGTGTTCTGGTTTAGATTCTGAACACATTGTTGAAAAGTTGTCTGCTGCTATTAGGAATTATAAGAGCAAGAACCCGGATTTAGTTACTCTCCCACATAATTCAATACAGACAAGGAATCAATTGACGGTTGAGTCTAAGTATAATGACATAAATAGAGAAGTTGTTTCCAAGGTTGAAGAACAGATACCATTCAGATTAAGTAAGGTACTTAAGGGAAAGGATTTTGAAGTTTGGGACCTGAAGCCTTTGTCTGGTAATATTGTAAATCAGATTATAATCTCAAACAATGCACATCTTATTAGCAGTATGACCCAGAGTACTTCATCTGCATATAATTATCCTCAGTTGATTGTAAAGCAAACAAGGAAGGGAAAGGAGGTTATTTGTGAAGATTTAAAAGACAAAAGCTTCGGCATTGTAGGAGGACACAAGAATCTGGAGGATGAGAAATCTTTTGCAGCCAAGTTTCAATCTGATACACTGAGGAGATCAAATGTTGATGATGATGATAATAAGCCTTTAGTGGAAGAAACTGTAGTGTCTGGTAGCAATGAAATAAACTTAAGAGAGTGGCTGAAATCTGAATGTCATAACATGAAGAAATTAAGAAAAATTCATATATTCAAGCAGGTATTGGAATTGGTTGATTTTGCACACTCCCAAGGACTTGTCTTGCTAGACTTTTGCCCATCTTGTTTCATTTTATTGTCTTCAAGTAAGATTAAGTACATTGGTTCATATGGTCAAGAACGGTTAGGCAATGAATTCATGACCTGTAATGTGACTAGGAAAAGGCCTCTGGAACAGAATACCTGTGCTTGCCAAAGTTCAAGTACAAAGCAGCAAAAGCTGTTTGAAGAGACAGGATCTTCTGGGCAGTCACATCAATGCTCCTTTACTCATGGCTTCAGGACAATAGTGAATCAAACTGACTCTGACACAGTCAGATCCTTGGAATCAAGGAGTAAAGATATTTCTAATTGTCAACATACGTTTACCAAACAAAATCAGTTTATGTCTGCTAGCATTCCATTACAAGAGAAGTGGTATTGTAGTCCAGAAATGCTGAATGATGGAGTCTGCACCTTGTCATCTAATATTTATAGCCTTGGAATTCTTCTTTTTGAAGTAAGAAAATATTGTCTCACACATTGATACCTTTCATAAAGCTTTATCATATATTATTTTTATTGATAGGAAGCCAAATGATTGTGTTGGATTTCAATAATGAAACTAACCATAGGGTTTCAATATGCTTCATTATTTTTTTTTTCTGAACATGTTCATGAAAATGATGAGATTTTGGTTGCTGCAACCAGCAAGAAATTAATTCCAAACAAAACATCTGTTTGACATGCAGTACCAAACCTTTAGAATTGACATTGAAACATGAGTTATGGAGGATTGAACTTTCTGGATTAGAGTTATATATGTTGATCATTTTAAGTATTTAAGTTGCTATTAATCATATTCAAACATTAACCGTTTAAATATGTTAATCTTTTTAACATTTATGTGGATGGTATTCTCAGTTGCTGTGCACTATTGAGTCAAGGGAGGCACATTCAACTGCGATGTTGGAGTTATGTCATAGAATCTTACCACCTAAATTTCTAGCAGAAAATCCAAAGGAAGCTGGCATTTGTCTTTGGCTTCTGCATCCTGAACCATCCTCTCGTCCTAATGCTAGGTGATGTAAAATGCTCTCTTTCTTATGTTTGTCAATACCTTTCTGCCTCATTTGAATTTGTATAATTTTTCTTACTCAAGAATGTATTCTGAAAGTGTCATCTTTCAATGGCTTCATGATGGATGATGATAGTAGTGAGATACTGATATTGAGAGGAACTTAGGACATCATTTGTTACATGGCCACTGATATAAATGAGTGGTGCTAACTACACAAACTCTATATGACTGTCTCAATCAATCATACAGATAAAAGAATATTTATATAGATGTTGAAGAAGCTTCTATTTATATTATAATTTTTTAATTCTTCTCTTATGTACAACAGGATCATTTTAGAATCTGAGTTTATACGAGAATCAGAGGAATCAAGCTCTATAGAAGATGTTGGAATATCTGATGATGAGGCTGAAACAGATAAATTACTACATTTTCTAACTTCACTCAAAGAAGAAAAGATGATACAGGCTTCCAAGTTGGAAGAACATCTAAATTTGTTGAATGAAGATATTCAGGAGGTAGAAAGAAGATATTCATTTGGTACAGATTCAGTATTTCCTTTGGCACAAATGAAAAATTCAGAAGTGAGTGAGAGAAATTTGCATTTTCAAGATTCTTCTAGTTCAGACATCAGTAGATCCATTCAAAGGTCATTTGGTGATGAAGAAAGATTTATGGCTAACATAAGTCAGCTAGAGAATTCTTACTTTTCTACAAGAATCCGAGTCCTGCCAAAAGATGCTTCATCTATTCCAAGCAATGATAAAAATCTGATGGAAAATAGATGGAGATTGCCTCAAGGAGAGCATGCAAATAAGGAGCCTAGAAGAATAAATACTTCTGTTGGTTGTCTAGGATCCTTCTTTGAAGGTTTATGCAAGTTTGCTCGTTACAGCAAGTTTGAAGAGCGTGGCAGATTAAGAAATAGAGATCTGCTTAGTTCTTCCAATGTAATGTGTGCTTTAAGTTTTGACCGTGATGAAGATTACATGGCAGCAGGAGGAGTTTCAAAGAAAATCAAGATTTTTGACCTCAATGCTATTTCAAGTGATTCTGTTGACATTCAGTACCCATTGGTTGAGATGACAAATAAATCAAAGCTTAGCTGTGTGTGTTGGAACACCAATATTAGAAATCATCTGGCATCTACTGACTATGATGGTGTTGTTCAGGTGTGTATACCTTGCATCATTAGAACTATAATCGATGAAATGGTTTAATATGTTTTAGTCTATGCAAATATAACAAAATTTTCTTAGTCCACACACAATTAGACATGTCATGTTAGTTGGTTTCAGATGCAGACATTATCAACTTAACATGAATAATGATAGGTACCTCTTTAAAAACTTTTACAATTTGTGAAGACTTGAAACTAACATTTTGTTAGTGGTATTAAAACAAAATTATGATATTTCCAAGGACTAAAATTACTGAAACACTGATGAAAACCAAATTTGTGTTGTCTCCTTTCATTCATACTAACCAAACTTTTATTGCCTTTGCATTTGACTGTTTCTTAGGTTTCATTGACATTAATAACATAATTTGTATGGATGAATTCAGATGTGGGATGCAGACACTGGTCAGCCATTGTCCCAATATATGGAGCACCAAAAGAGAGCTTGGTCTGTTCATTTTTCTCTGTCAGACCCAAAAATGTTTGCTAGTGGAAGTGATGACTGCTCTGTCAAACTGTGGAATATCAGCGAGGCATGCTTTCTTTTATGCATTTAATAGTAACAATTTAGTTTTGTTCCAAAAATATGCTGTTTTAGAAATCCAAGATAGCATTTGTAATACTTGTACCCTTATTTATATCCACTAAAGCATTAAATTTTACTAAAATGCTACATTAAATTGGGATATTCTAGTCTACAGATGTAATGGTTAATGTTTTCTTAAAGGCCGTGAACTAGGTTACACAATTATAGTTTTGGAATGTAGGGAGTAATGCATTGGTATTTATATTATTTGAAGTTGAATAGTAGAATATTTTTCATGTTGTTTTTCCTCTTCCCTAGAAAATAAAAAGAATGATATGAAGAGAAACATAACTATGTGATAGAAAATATGCTTTTGAATGCTATTGCTTCATACTGCATACTAATTGTCTGATATGCTATTGTTTGTGCAGAAAAATTCTCTGGGAACCATCTGGAACCCTGCCAATATATGCTGTGTTCAGTTCTCTTCTTACTCAACAAATCTTTTATTTTTTGGATCAGCTGATTACAAGGTTTATGGTTATGATCTTCGTCACACTAGGATTCCGTGGTGCACATTAGCTGGTCATGGCAAAGCTGTTAGTTATGTAAAATTTATAGATGCTGAAGCAGTTGTCTCTGCTTCCACTGACAACTCCTTGAAGCTTTGGGACCTGAAGAAAACCAGCTCTTCTGGTTTGTCATCTGATTCTTGTGTCTTAAATTATAAAGGTCATAGTAATGAAAAGGTTGGTCTCTCAACATATTTTACCACACTCTTCTGTATTCTTTTATTTGTTCTTCTAATCTGTTTATCTTTCATCATTATCATCTTCTTCTTCTGCAGAATTTTGTGGGATTATCTGTTTTGGATGGATACATTGCATGTGGTTCAGAATCTAATGAGGTATGGTTTTTCTTTTTTCATATCCTTGAATTTGCAATATGGAATGGAATAATAGTCTGAGTTCACCCTTGGATGCCGATTGTCATGAAGCCGGCAAAATATTCCAAAATCTGCACTATATGTGGGAAAAGAAATTAGTTGAATTTTCTTATCTCTTTTGGGTTACTTTATGCTTATTTAGGAGCCTGATCATGGAATGAAGTTGTGTATAGGCTAATGTTTACATAGATTTGTTATTGCTTTCATCATATACGTATGTATGATTAGTTTTGCTTTTGTTCTTTTATGAATTGTCTTACTGATCTTGAAAAAAATCAAGCTTTGTTATCACAAGTCCTAATACAGATTAAAATATTATATCTTCTGGATCACCGAGCATAATTCTTTATACCTTGTGAAAGATGCTTGGTATATAGGTCAGGAATTTAATATAAGGGTTAAATACATCCTTAAACTTTGATATAAATTGTAATTCATTTTAAACATTTCTACCTTTCAGGTGTACTGTTATCACAAATCACTGCCAGTGCCAATTGCTTCTCACAAATTTGAGTCAATTGATCCTATTTCTGGTCATCTAAATAGTGGTGATAATAGTGGACAGTTTGTTTCTAGTGTTTGCTGGAGAAACAAATCTAACATGCTTGTTGCGGCCAACTCAGTTGGAATTGTGAAACTGTTGCAGATGGTCTGACAGAAAAGATAAAATATTAAGTTGAGATACTGAACCTGGAAAGCTTTCATTTCTTGACTGCATAATTTGTTTAGTATCCTTCAAAAGATTAAGTTTGTGTTTTATTTGAGATAAAATCTCATGCTTCAATGATTAAAAGGGTATAAAGCTTAAAAGGGGTCTTGATTTGTCATTGCTTCTGAACCAAAATTAGGTGAACAAGAAATGTATATAGCATGTAGTAATGACTGAAGCACTGGTGAAGCTGGAGCTTGCAACTTTTGTTTCAAATATCAGTATCACATGGGACTAGAGGTTTTCTTTGATCCTTTACTTCTGTATATAGCACACCTTCCAATAGATATCGATTAACTTCCAAATCACTTTTAATTTATCAGAAAAAAAGTACATTTTATGACCTATGCTTTGGTCTTAATTGCAAAACCTATCTGTGGTTTATACAGTGGTTCAATTAGGAATGTTACACCTTTAAAAATTGTGCAAAGTTGCATGTTTTTTTTTTTCATTGGTCTCTACCTCTACATGTCACAACTTTTTTATCACATGAAAAAGAGTAAAATATTTTTCTATAATATTTTTGGCTTTCTAACTACTTTAATTGAAAACAGTTCCCAAACTCTAAACTCCAAATAATTGCTAGCCAAAGATCGGAAGTCGTAGCTCTGATTCTCTTTCCTGAAAAAGACAGAGTGATCCAGTTTAGCAAGGGTGAATAATAAAATTGGTATATACTTTAAAATATGAAAATAGTATAATTTTAATAAATAGTTTAAAGAGAAAAAAATATATTTAACTTAAAAAATAATTTTTAATAGTTTACTTTTAGAATAAAGTCTCATTAATAATGAGTACTAAAAGTTTTTTAAGTCTCCACGATATTAATTTGTAGTACCTAATTATATTTCTACTTATAGAATTTAAACATATATTTTTCTTTTGTTAAATGTGTTTTTAACTTTTAAATTTAGATGCAAAGTGAGAGTTTGTCCATATTTCAAACAAAGATATATTTTAGTCTCAAACTTTAAAAATAAATTAATATAATTTTTTAATTCAATTATGCAAACTTTATTTTTACTTTTTTACGTGTTAAATAGTATTTTAGGCCGATTTGAACATAATTTATCGCGTTTCATCTAAAATGTCAATTTAAAACTTATTTAATACATAAAAATAAAAATATTATATTCATTAAATTTTTTTTAAGTTGGGAAACAAAATATATAAAAGTTTAGAATAATAACGAATTTTAATTTCACATCAAAGTTTAAAAACGAAAAATATATTTAACCATTCTAGTATAAAAATTTTGGAACAAAAGTTTTTGAAATATTAAAAAAAAAATCACCATCAAGCTTCTATTTTGGAAATAAAAGATGAAAGGGAACATAATAACAAGAAAAAGAATAACATTAGGTATAGAAGCAGGGATAAGTTTCATTATTTTATTTGTAATCCAAAATAAAAATTAATATTTATTCGATATTGTTTTGGTTGAAATTATTCGAGGGTCGGTCATCCTTGCCCAGCTCTCTTTTGATCATCCAATCCTCTCTGATGGGTTGTTGACCTAGAAGACAATCTGACGCTCAAGTCAGATATCTTTCATAAAGAGGTCTATATTTTATTATAATAGATTAAGATAGAAAAGCCTGGACATTATATTTATAGGGCTTATGGAAATCAAGCTCATTAATTCATATTGAATATGAAAATAATGTCGAATATTCATTTGATACGACAATCAAACCATTAATATTTAATAATATACATGCTAACTGCCCATAAATAAGACAAACACACTCATATTCCTCTTATTTTGTTCATCTAAGCTTCAAACACCTTACCCAATCCATTAGCTTAAGCAAACATCAATAACCAAAACAATCCTATTTATATATTTTACCATATTGTTTTTAATTTTATTATCTAAAATTTTAAATTATCAATATTCTACCTTTTCATTATATCAAATTACTAATAATTTGATATGATCAATTTTGATCACTAAAATTTATTTTTCTACTCTCCTATTATAGATAATCTTATAAAGCTTATTTTTCTTTTTTTTTTCTTTACCATAAATTTTAACATAAAGTCTAATATACATCAATCATATTACAACTATTTTATTAAAAGCATTTTAACACCAAAATTAACAATTTGGTGTAAGTTTTAAAAAAAATTATATCTTAACATAAATTATTAAGATAAATTAGACTAAACTCTAGACTCTAAATATGTATGAAATTGTGGGAAATTGACACCATTTAACCATCATAAGTAATATATTTCTACTGCATCTCCGTATTAAAGTTATATCAAAATAACATTACTTATATCAAAATGTAACTTTTTTAAAACTCACATCATGTTAGTAATTTTAGTTTTAAATTATTCCAAATTGGTAAAATAAAATAAAATCAGACAACTTTTCTCATTTTTTACAGTCATATAATTTTGGAAACATTTTTCAAAGTTAAACATCCTGCTAAAGTTGTCCTTAGTAAATCAATCACTTTTAATTCACAAAGCACAATGAAAAAGCATAATCTTAATTGGACCTACCACTTTTAACATTTACCTTTGGTTTGATTAAAAAATTATTAACAATTGTGGACAGAAACAACACACGAAGCTAAGCAATTTTTCTGCTTAGATATTAAGCAATATCTACACATGGCAAAAAAAAGTGCACACATAGACACAAAAATGTCTTATTGTATATAATAAAAGAAATCCACGTTATGGTAAACTTTATCTCTATTTATTGTTTCATATGATTCATTATTTTTCAATACGCATTCACTCAAAGTCTTCCTCTTCTCCTATTTCTCTCTCTAAACCAACACAATGTGGAAGTTACTGCACCTCAACCAACTCTTCCACCCCACATCAACCTCCGCCACCAATCCCCTTGCCGTCGCGGTCACCGCCGCTTCCTTCGCCCTCCTCCTCCTCGCTCTCTCTGTCCTCTCTGCCCTTCTTTACTGTCTCCGCAGACGCAAAACCTTCTCTACTGACCCCACCGTCAACCTCTTTCACTGCGATGCCGCCGCCGCCGCCTGTCGGAAAGCGAGGAACACCATGGACTCGCCGGAGCTCCAGCCCCTGCTCGCGGGAAAGGCCTGGATGGCGGTGGTGGACGACGAAGAACAGCAACTCTGCTCGACGAGGAGAGGGTTATTATTATTATTTACAATTCTTATGAAAGAAAAATTACCGTTGACATTTTTTTTAAATTACTATCATCAACCTTTTAATAAAACATTAATTTAGGTTATATTAATAATTTTAAATAAAATAGTAATATGTAAAATTATATGGGGTAGTAAAATATAGGCTTAATACCCTATTTTGTCTCCAGTTTCGCTCGACAATGTGAAATTAGTCCATCCTTTAAAACGTGCGTCAATTACGTCCCTACTTAATAAAATTTATATCAATAAAATCTCTTCCGTTAAATACAAACGGCGTTAATTATTTTTCTTTCTCTTCTATTAAAGTCGTTTGTACGGATTTGACCCACGTTTTAAAGGATGGACTAATTTGACATTGTCAAGCGAAACTGGAGACAAAATAGGGTATTAAGCCTAAAATATATTAAGGTTTTCAAAATATTGTAACTTAAAAATGATTTTAGTAATGTCTGTTTTATATTTTGTTTGTATAATTTATTTTATCTTGTCCATAAATAATTTAGAACTGAACATTTTATTTTTGGTTAAAGGGCTAAATTTTGGTTTTGTTTTGGCAAATTATTTAATTCCTTTAGAAATAGGAATTACAGTTTTTTAAAATTTATTTAATGATAAATACATAACATTAATTTTAAAGATATCGTTTTTAGAAATAGATATAGATGAGTATTATCTTAAATACACCCGCCATTTTTAAAATTAATAATTATATGAATTAAAAGGATAAAACTGAAAGTATTTTTTTTATTATGAATTATTATTTAAATTTAAAAAGGTAAAATTAGAAAAACAAAATAAAATACTAAAATAATATATCTTCTTTACATATAATTATAAATAAAAGTAGAATATTTTTTATAAACACATCAAAATTACTGATTTTGAAAGGACTTTGTTTTTCATGTCTACTTCATCTTTTAATCTCTTTATATAATATTTTATATAGAAAATAATTATAATAAAATTAAATTAAATATAAATTTAGAAAAGTATTGAAATACTCTTTTTTTTTCTTTCAATTTATATGCGTACGTGGAGGCGGAGACTGAATATACTATAGTGAAAAAGTTTAGTCTACTTTTTTTTTATCTAAAGGCCCTCTATACAATTAAATTAAGAAGAACTTGATTGCTAAATTAAAAAAAAAACGTGTAAATTTATTCCTACAAACCAAAAAACATTGATGCTGCCTTTTATTCATGTTTAAAAAAATAACAAATTTAGATCATTATTTTAAGTGGATATAAAATTATAGATCTTAATTATGTTATGTTTGATAATAAAAAAATTATTAAAAACATCTGTTTCTAAAAATATATTTTTATCCTTATGAAAGACAATCTTGATTAAAGAGACTAGTCGTTCTTTTCTCTTATATTCAAGGTTTCAAATAATTTTTTATCCGAAATAAAAAAATAAAAATTCAATATATTTTAGTAAAACTGAATAAGGAAATTTTATTTTATTTATCCTAAAAATAAATTGTTTACTTTTGGTAATTTATTTATGAAAATGTATCCAAGTTGGTACTTTGTCTTTCATAAAGAAAATTATTTTTTGTTATTTATTTATGAAAGTAAGGACTATGTAATATGTCATGAATAATGATGTATTAAATCCTAAAATTTATATGAAAAAATTCCATATGCAAACACATCCTTATATTCTCAACTCTCCCGTAAAAATAATTGGGTAAGAAACTTGACTAAAAATCTTTTCTGAAAAAAAAAAAATCTTAATAATGCTATTTATAAGTAAAAACATATTTCCCTAACCTTAGATTTTTTGAAAAATTAAAACTTTTACTTCTGTAAATCACCCTGTAGTGATTTTATTCAGATCCATAAAAACTTGGTCAAGTATCTGTGTTGCATGAGACTTTGGAAACAGATTACTGATCACTGCATGTTTTATTAGTTTCATTACCTCTGTTAAGGACTTGAAAGTGCTATTAGCAGCTTAGAACTTCTTGGCTCTATGCAAATGAAAATACCTGATAAGAAAAACAACACATATTTTCTTTCCTTGATATGTTTAAATAATGACATAATTGTTGATAAAACGTTGAAGGGGCATCGTGTTTGTTCTATAATTTTGTAATTTTCCTTTTGTGTATAACAGGAAGATTACAGAATCTGAACTTGTATGCGAACCAGAGGAAGAAAATTCTGAAAATGATGATGCTGGAGTATCTGATAATGAAGCTGAAACAGATATTTTACAACATTTTCTAATTTCACTCAGAGAAGAAAAGAAGAAACAGGCAGCCAAGTTGGAAGAAGTGCTGACTTTCTTGAATGAAGATATTAAGGAGGTAGAAAGAAGCTACTCACTTGGGACAGATTCAGTATTTCCTTTGGCACCAATGAAAAATCCTGAAGTGAAAGGAAACGATGCACACTCTCAAGATTCTTCCAATTCAGACATCAGTATAATGATTCGAAGGTCATTTGTGGATGAAGAAAGATTAATGAGTAATATAAATGAGCTAGAGAGTTCATACTTTGCGGCAAGATCCCAAGTTCTGCCCAAAGAGGCTTCATCTGTTTCAAGCAATGTGATGGAAAGTGAATGGAGGCATGTAGAGAATGTTGATAAGGAGCCAAGAAGAATTCAGAGTTCTGTTGCTTCTCTAGAATCCTTCTGTGAAGGTTTATGCAAGTTTGCTCGTTACAGCAAGTTTGAAGAGTGTGGCAGATTAGGAAATAGTTCTGGAAATATAATGTGTGGTTTAAGTTTTGACCGTGATGAAGATTACATTGCAGCAGGAGGAATTTCAAGGAAAATCAAGATTTTTGAGCTCAGTAGTGCTATTTCAGGTGATTCTGATGACATCCAGTACCCAGTAGTTGAGATGTCAAATGAATCAAAGATTAGTAGTGTGTGCTGGAACACTTGCATACAAAATCATCTGGCATCTGCTGACTATGATGGCGAGATTAAGGTGTGTAATTCTTGAAACAATAATGCTACAGTTGATGAAAGAAAATCAATGTTAGTGATGTCCTTTTCATTCATACTTATGCTATCATTGTTTTTGCTGTTTTCACTCCTTGACATTTGACATTACTGATATAACATGCATGGATGAACTCAGATGTGGGATGCAGGCACTGGTCAGCTTTTATCTCAATACATAGAGCACGAAGAGAGAGCTTGGTCTGTTCACATTTCTCCGTCTGACCCAAAAATGTTTGCTAGTGGAAGTGATGACTGTTCTGTCAAAGTTTGGAATATCAATGAGGTATGGTTTTTTTTATGCATTTCAATAACAAACCATTACTATTACACTCCGTGAGTTTTTCAACTTCTTTCCCTGGAACATAAAACAAGATTAATGTGAAAAGAAACAAGAATATGGGATAGAAAGACAGGATGAATGCTTGTGCTTCACAGTGTGTAATAATGGTCTAAACTTTTTTTTTTGCTTGTAGAGAAATTCTGTGGAAACTATCAGTATGGATGCCAATATATGCTGTGTTCAGTTCTCTCCTCCATCAACAAATCTTTTATTTTTTGGGTCATCTGATCACAAGGTTTATGGTTATGATCTTCGTCATACTAGAATCCCTTGGTGCTCATTAGCTGGTCATAGGAAATCTGTGAGCTATGTAAAATTTATAGATGCTGGAGCGGTTGTCACAGCTTCCACTGACAACTCTTTGAAGCTTTGGGACCTGAAGAAAGCCAGTTCTTCTGCTTTGTCTTCTGATGCTTGTGTCTTAACCTTTAAAGGACATAGAAATGAAAAGGTTGATTTCTTTCCACATTTTACCATACTTTTTGTCTTCTTTGACATTTTGTAATTTGTTTGTTGTTCAAATTCTTCTCCAGAATTTCGTGGGATTGTCTGTTTCGGGTGGTTACATTGCATGTGGTTCAGAATCTAATGAGGTATAATTTTGATTAATGAGTCATTCAATTCATTCTTGCAATTAAGACAGTTAAAAAGGTGAGGTGATTCATATCTACACCATCCTAATGAAAATATGAGACTTTGCTTTTTCTTAATAATTTTTTCCAGCAAATGTGAGATTACCAAGATACAAATTCTAATTCATTTTAAACATGTATCCCTTCAGGTATACTGTTATCACAAATCACTTCCAGTGCCAATTGCTACTCATGAATTTGAGCCAATTGATCCCATTTCTGGTGATCCAGATAATAGACAGTTTGTTTCTAGTGTTTGCTGGAGAAAGAAGTCTAACATGCTTGTAGCCGCCAACTCAGTTGGAATTATTAAACTATTTCAGATGGTCTGACAGAAAGAACATATCTGGTTGACACTGAGATGAACTCTCAGACTAGTTTTTGGTTCAGGTTTCAATGATTAATGGGGAATAATTTGCTTCTGAGCAAAAGTGTGTTTATTTTTCATGCTTTGATCATTTTCCGGAGCTAGTTTTCTACAAAATGATAGGAGGATAACTTTTGTAAAATCTGATACAAAAGAGCTGAACCAAAATTGAATATAGCATGTACAAATTTAGGAATTTGAACTGTAGCACTGGTGCAGCTGGAGCATGCAAGTCTCTCTCTCAAATATCAGTATCACACATGACTAGAGGTTTCCTCTGATTCATTACATCTGTATATAGCACCCTCCAAATGCAAAGCAGAAGTTTTTCCTTCAGAAACTTCGCATCAATGGCATCCGTAATTCACAAATCAACAATCTAGGGCCACCAAACAGACCTGAAAATTTGATTGAACTTGAGTCTTAGACAAAAATGTTGTTGTACAGCATAACTTCTTGCTCCTACTCATCCAAGCTCCTGAGACTGCAGTCTGTTAAGCAAGTGAGGGACATATTACTAAAGCAGATCTGGATGCAGCGCAGAGATACATACTTGTTACTTTAACTTCCAAATCACTTTTAGTTTATCAGAAAACTACAGGATGTGATCTATGCTGTGCATTACTATTTTGCTTGCAGAAACTAAGTGTGGTTGTAATAATGGTTCAAATGTTAATTTTACACCGTCAGTGAAAATTGTGCAAAAGTTAAGGCAGAACTACTGAAACCTTTTATACATCATGTTTTAGTTTTCTGTTATATGTTCAAAAGATGCTTCCAGTACCAGTTTGCTATATTTGAGTCACCAGGTTCTATTTCCACCCAGTTACTAAGGATAAGGAAAAGGTGGAAAAAATGTTTTCATGCATTAATGAGACATTTTGCTGTGGCATGAATACAAGGAGTCAGTCACATAACGTCTTGCTGCTGTTCCTATCCTTTTTCACAAACTACTCATGTCAAGAATACATTAATTTAATCTACTTAAGTTAATTATGTGAATCCATCCTTGCAAATGAGAAGAGTCTTGAGTTTATAAGTATCTGCTTGGTGTCTGAAGTAAGACTAAAATGTGAATCCATTCTGTGATCTAAGAAAGCTCAGAGTCTGAGACATGACCAGAAGATACTCTTCTCATTGCCCTTGGACTTGATATATTGTTCTCTGATGTAATTCTCATACTTCTTGCACGAGGGGACATTTGTGGAGGTCTTGCTGATCTCCATTTCGATGTGCCTACATTAAAAAACACATCAAGTTCAGAAACAATTTGCAATTATATAAAAGTGAAGCTCCTCTTCCTTAACACCCCCTCTTTGTCCTGTTGAAGACAGGTTTATGTTTGAGAAATGTTTTCAATACATAGGAAGTAGGATTCCCATCATTTACTTCTGTTTGATTTTCTTCCTACCTTTTAGTTCTAAAAACTGTTTTCTAAAAATAATTTCACATTTTCAACAAAGAATTTCTCACTCCAAATTTATTTTGTTTAGATATTTTCCAAGAGTACTTGAAAAGAATTCACATCTTATTCAACCTCTCTCCCAAGTTCGCACTCTCTACCACTTGTGTGATCAAACTTGTTTAGTTGCAGTTTCAAAATGAAAAACCAAACTCACCCTTAATTTGTATTTCAGTTTCTTAATAAACTTTATTGAAAAGTGTGCCATAGCAGTAGTCCTCTTTTGTACTATAAAAAAATTGGTAAAATGAGGACAATTAGAGTCATGTAATGACAGTTTGTGAAAGTGGATTTTTGGGCTTTCAAAGTTCTTGGTACTCGTTCTGACACGAAAATTTCTATATGCAACTCAATTACAACATTTCTAAATCGTTCTGACATGAAAATTTTCTCAAACAATGTACATATGTTAGAAATAATAATCTATTATGGCTAGAATACTTCTGAAATTTCCTTGGTTTCTTCCAAATAAGCAGGTATTTTTGTATCCTTAGCGTGCAGGAGTATGCAACTTTTGATTAATGAAAAAGAAATTCACAAACTTTCCATAACAGCAGAAAACATTGTTGATAATGGCAGGAAGTTTAATTAGCTCCTTAAAATCATCAACTGTCGTATTTTATAATTGCATGAATAACAGCAAAAGGTTCAGAAGGTAACCTGGTTGTTTGATGAGCTTCAAATCAAGAGATTTCCTGGGCATAATAATTTTTCTGTTCATAATATCATTTCCAAGCAAAGACTTCCTTTCAGCTGTGGATGGAAACGGTTCATCCCCTGAGGTAACAAGTTCATCACCACAGGCTGAAGCATCACTTCCAGACTCAGAATTATCCTTACAGCATGAAGTTATTTTTTCTCGTTCTATAACTTGATAGGAAAACATTTGAAATGGGATTATTGATACTGGTGCTGGTTCAGAACTTCCCCAAGAAGGATACTTCTTCAGAAGCAGTGACTCTATATCACAATAATCTATTGGTGGCACTGGTTGTTCTGGCTGACTACTATAACCAGGATTCATAATAAGAAATCTTTTTATATGACGAAGAACTCTACATATGGTAGAAAAGCTTGGACGTTGATGTGGATCAATATGCCAACATCTCTTTGTCAAGTTAATGACATATTTGGGTGAATTGAGTGGGAAAAGTGGCCTCTCTCCTGCCCTTATGTTTCTGCTCATTTTCTCCCCTTGGAGATGACTATCTTCAAAAGGGACTTTGCCAGTTAGAAGCTCAAAGCAAACCATTCCAAAACTGTACACATCAGATTTCTCTGTGTACTTGGAGTTTGGTGTGCCTCCTGAGTTTTCCTGCTCAAGTACTTCAGGAGAGTACCAGATGAATGGGGGAGTTCCATTCTGATTTGTGTTCCCTTTCTGATTCAAATCCTTGACAGAAGTTAGTCCAAATCCAGTTACCTTGGCATGCAAGTAACCCTCTGGGGATGCACCTCTAGGCTTAACAAGAATGCTTGAAGGGTTTAGTTCTCCATGATATACTTTTTTTGAATGCAAATACTCCATTCCCCTGGAAATCTGAAGCATGATATCAACTGCTACATGAAGCAAGAACGGTATTCGCCTTCTTGGACCGTGAATCTCTTTGATGTGGGTGGAAAGGGTTTTGCTCATGAGTTCCATTAGCAAAAAGCATTCTTTCTTCTCCTCATCGGTAAAACCACCGTGGCAGTCCATTATATTTGGATGGGAAAGAGATAAAAGTTCTATGATCTCAGGTTGCAAAGCTTCAATGTCCCCAGTAAAATGTCTTATCACAAAGCTTTCACCTAACCATGAAATCTCCTTGTACTGACTCGCATTCCCCATTCTTCTCCTCACCTGAAAGTCCTTAGACCCAACTAATATTGAGCTTGGAAGGAGCCTCCCTGCTACTGATTCTGCTATTTCCAAATTTCTCAGAAGCAAATCTATCAATTTCTTCTCATACTTTGTCACACCTTCCACTTTCTTTTCTAGGAGTTTGTTGTAAAGAAACCATCTATCTTCCTTCCAAACACTATCATAACGGTTGCATAAGTCCTGAGTGACGAGGTACTGCTTCCCAAATTTCCACTGGAAAAGCTTCATGTCTCTATACTCTTTCTTGTATTTGTTAGAGTTTATGTACTTCTTCCTTTGCATCTCCTCTTGATCCAACCCTGATGTTTCTCCTGCAGACTCTATGGCTTCAATTACTACTGGCATGCAACAAAGCAGATTGTGTATATGAAACTCAACACAATCAGTGTTGTGGCATAAGGTAATGGCTTTCGCCCACCAGTCCTTTGTTTCCATGCATTGCCTAATGTAAGTTTCACCTTCTCTGAAAATTTTATGGATCTCTCTCAGGGGTTGCTCTAAAATCTTCCACTTCACATTCTTCTCTTCAAATTGCAAGTTCTGTGTAATCTCATCTGCAATACACTCATAGGCAGAATTGAACACATCAAAAAGCAGAGAACATTGCCTCTGATTTATTTGAATGTTCTCCCGGAATACCATCACAGATTTCAAAGCCCCCAGTGCCTCCCCAATTTGCCTAAATTGTTCCATAACTCTGGTTTTGATCTAAAATAAACCCTGAAAAGAAAGAGGAGAGACGAATTTGAAATATGAATTCAATTCATTCAAGTCAGAAACCAATGTAATTCATCAATGAGTTTTTAGATTCTAACCAGATAAGAACGGTGGAGAGCAATACAAAATGAAAACAAAGAAGGAGATTGAGATCACAAGCTCCTTCTCGAGTAAAGCTTATGCAGATTCAAGCACCATCAAAATTGTACATAAACTAAAGCAGAATTCTTTCCTTTCAAGATTTGATTAAAAAGAAAATAGAAACAAAAAATGAATTATGCGTTTTCTATGCAAGAGGTGATGCCACCAACTTTCCTAGAGAATCAAACAATCTTGGCATAAGAATGAAAATTGTAAGGAAGCAAAACCTAAAAGTGAAAAATGAAAAAAATTGGTAAAATGTTTAAGTTTGTAATATTAACCATGAGTTATGGTACAAGATTAGAATGTTGATGAGCTTGAGCTTGACCTCTCAAACATTGATTGTGATAGATTATGTGGGGTGACAGTATTCCTTGCGAGTTTAAAGGATCTGTCTGGTTTGTTTGAAATGACCGATTCTTTCTTTCAACCATGCCAACATCCAAATGACAAATCAACCTAAAGCTTCGATCTTAGCCATGCAAGTAGTAGTGGATCTGTTTAGAGTGCCTCAACACATATTGATTTTTACATTGTCTAAAAAATTATATGAACTGTTGTAAACTGAGGATGATGGAAGTAAATTTATAGGAAAAAGAAAACGAGATAAAAAACAATGTGTAAAAGATAAACAGGTATGACAAAAATTAGAGATTTTTCATTGGTCAGGGCTAGTTAAATATTAGAGTTAAAGAAAATATGAAATATATTTTTCAAGATTAAATATGTTTTTCAATTCTTAAACTTTAAAAAAAATGTATTTTGCTCATAAAAGTAAATTATAAAATATTTCGTCTAACATTTTATGTATTTTTAATATAACTGATCCAAAACATTCTCACATAATGAAAATGATGTAAAAAATATTTCAGACTTGTGGAATATTTATTATGTGACACATAATTTTACAACAAACTATAATATATATTATACTATTTTATAGATTAGGTAACACGAAAAAGAATAAAAAATCATTATTTAAAACAGAAATAAGTTGTGGTTATCTATTGTTCGTTATATGCTGAATTTTATTTGCCCTTTAGTCCATATTGTATAGAAAAAATGTTTTTTTTATTGAAAACGTAAATAATTAAAGGCAAAAATTATTAAAACATGAATAGTTTAAACCATGTTTTTAATAAAATGTAAAATAGTTTAGATCACATATTTATGAATAATTTAACTTTAAATATTTCAATTTATTATTGTGATCTAATGATAATTAAATTTTTTTAAGATACATTGTTCCGTGACACAAGTAAACTAAGTCACAATTGTCACAATCAAATTGTGATATTTGAACTATTACATTCTTAAAAAAATTATATTTTGACTATCCAATGTATCTTTTAGTCTATTGGTAAATATTTGATCTAATTGGTTTCAGAATTAACGTTACAAATTCGATATGTGCATTGATACAAGTTTCTGGAGAATATTAGTATGATTACATAAACACAATCTTTTAAATTATATTGTGCATTATTTTGAGAAAATTTATATAGAAATCACATCTTGGAAGTCACACATCGACTAGAGATAATCTCAAATTATAATATATATAAGTGGGGTGTAAATTTCATGATGAGACTTCCAACACACCCCTTTCAAGTCGAGGTATAGACATCTCGAGCGTAAGAGTACAAATTAATGGGTGGCCCGATAACGGCTCGATAGCGGGTGAAACAAAATGTTCACATAGATCTCGTTAAGATAGACTTTAAACATGACTCTGATATCATGTTAAGAAATTAACTTTAAACCTAATTCAATCTCATAAAACCATATGCTTCAACCATGGTTGCACCCTATTCATCTCACTTATATATTATAATTTAGTTTTATCTCTAGCCAATGTAAAACTTCCAACCCATATTTAATTTTTTTTAACAAGATAACATTAGGAGGTCCTATTTAGCCTAGTGATTGGTGTCCTAAACATGGAATTAAAAAAATTCAATATGGGTTGATTGATACGTTATTAAAGTGAGAGAGATTATTTGTCCATTTTAGGAATGAATAGTTTACGATGTTTTGTTATGCTACTGAAGCATAAAATTGTGATAGTGTAATATTTGAATCTTGCATGGCATATACAAGAAAGATTCCCTAGCGTGGCCACAGTTCGGACAAAGCCACACAACATAACTATAATTTTGGGACAATGGTGAAACAATCCATGAAAATCCTTATTCGAATATTCTTGCAAAATTCAGAAAGTAATAAAGAGGGAATTGCCCTCACTTTAAGATGTCTTTTCTAAAGGCTGCATGCATTTATTAGTGTCTTTGTCTATTCTTTTTCTTTTTCTTTTTACATAAAAAGAGGGCAAGATGGGGAAACTGAAAACCTTAGTTAATCACAATTAGGTTAAGGAGACATTTCTTACCATGTTGTAAATTTGAGATTCTTCGTTAATAATAATGAGCAAGATAACCGATATACAAAACATAAGTACTATACATTTATACATTTATTGTTTTAAGATTTTGTTTTACTGAAAAATTGTATTTTATTTCTTATCCAATGGGATTTTGCAAGTATATATATGTTCTATAATAAAGAACTTAGATGTCAAGACTTTTAAGGGATTTTGATATACAAAACATTATCTTTAATCAATATCATATATTTTTTAAGTATATAATTTTAATATATAACTTTTAAAAATAACCTTAAAGTAAATATTATGTATCTATTTCAAAAGGAATGCTATTGCTTAATTTTCAAATAGCCAAAATATTTTTAAGTAAATTAAAATTAAAAATTCCTTATTCGAAGATAAATTAAACATAAAGTGGATAGATATAACACGTGTATCCAAGGTATTCAAATTTAACTACTAATCTATATTAGAGTTTTTAACTTTTAAGTATATAATTGTGATAAATATTTGAAGTATTATCTAGTTAACTCAACTATAATATTTCCAATGCAATGCAAGATCAAAAAATGGGATTTTGATTTATTTTTATGGATCTCGTTATGTTATCTCATTTTAAAAACCTGATTTCTATTTTTTTTCTTTTCTATCTAAGAATCATATACAACCAATGATATGTTATTTATATTTTAACCTAAATATATTTAATTCTTATTATTGGTTATTGTAAACCATTATTTCTTATTTAATGTTGTGAAATTTTTTGCCAAACACAAAAGTTTTTTTAATAAAAAATATATATATTTTTATTTCTATACTATGAATTTTAAATTTATTATCATGCAATTAATACAGGATTTACGTCTTCAACTTGTAATTTTATATGTAACTCCTGCATCATAGATCCGTAAAAGAAAATTATAGGGTCAATAGTTCTTCATGATTTTTCAATAACTTGTACTCATCTTCTCCTTCATTAGGTGAACATTACATATTTAGTATAACAGTTTATTTTATTTGACTTGTTTGACTTTGAAATGTGTTTTCATGTTTGAAAGAAATAACAGGCACAAGTGGCGCTTAGATAACTTGAACATGGTCCTGTTCTCCATTGGAACCAGCTCAGGTGATAGACAACGTATCAAGACCAATGTTTTCGCTTAATTTTATCTAACTCTTGCTTTGTTGTTATTCACATGTTTTCTGTACACACATGCATGCTCACATCATACACAGACACAGAAAGAGAATTAGAGATGCTGTTCTATATTTTTCTGTTTACTTCCCTAAACTGTAACTAAAATATTTTTTTTTTCGAACTAGGGCATCACGTGCAGCCATTTCTTCATGGAACATGTCTTTAAGTTGGTGGAAAAATACAAATCCTTTTCTACTTTGATAACGTGTTTTGTCTCATAATATTAGAAAATCTCATTGTAATAAATAATAATTTTACATCATTTATTTAAATATTTTTTTCTCTTTCTTATCTTAAAAACATCTTAAAAATAAAACCATGACTGACTATAAACTTTAAAACAGATAATATCTTAAAAGATAAATAATTAATCGTAATAATACGTGTTGAAAATATTTAATAGACTTTATAAAATATGAAATACAATTACTGCTTAAATTTTATGTAATATTATTTCTTCATATTCTATTATTTTTCAATCCAATGGCTAGTTTAAGAAATAAATATTTACTCTGACTTGACAAAGTATGTTATATATATATATATATATATATATATATATATATATATATATATATATATATATATATATATATATATATATATATATATATATATATATATATATATATATATATATGGGTTTGCTAACGCGCGTATGCCTGTTTTTCAGTTGGTACATTTTAGCAATGTGTACTGGATTTTAATAGACAAAAATACCCTTATATATCATGGATTCTAAGTTTTAAGGTTAAGGGTATTTTAATAATTTTCATTCTCAAAACTTAAAAAAAAAAAAAAAAACCCCAAACTCTTACTCACCTCTCTCATTCCTCTCAATCCTTTGTCTTTCATCTTTCTCTGTCATCACTACTGTAGCCCAATTGAAAAAAATCAGAAACACTTGCCTTTAAACAATTTTCCTTTGTAAAGAGTTGAGTCATTGACATATTCACCTTCAGGTAAAGGTTCATTCAAGATCTCTTCAATTTCACCATCTTCACTAACCTCTCTAATTTCATCATCTGCATATGTTCAATCATCATCTCTAAAAAAAACCCTCCAGGCCAATTACCAATCTTTCGAATGTCATTATGCTAGTGAAAATTAGATAAAATTATATACGACAAAAATTATAAAATGAAAACTCATTATAAAGTCATTTTTTGTAAGAAATTGTTTAACAATGAGTGTTTCTGATTTTTTCCAGGCCAATTACCAATTCCTTTGATGTCATTATGCTTGTAAAAATTAGATAAAATTAGATAAGACAAAAATTATAAAATAAAAACTCATTATAAAATCATTTTTTGTAAGAAATTATTTAACAGCGAGTATTTCTGATTTTTTTCAGGTCAATTACCAATTCCTTTATGCTTGTGAAAATGGGATAACATTAGATAAGACAAAAATTATAAGATGAAAACTCATTATAAAATCATTTTTTGTAGGTTTAATACCTCTTTTGGTCCCTCGAAAGGGGGCAAAAGTTCAATGTGGTCCTACCTTTTTTTAGAAGTTCAATGTGGTCCCAACTTTTGTAAAAAGTGTGCAATCAAGTCCTTTTTGGAAACGGCGTTGAGTTTTTAACGGAGCAGTTGACAGGGTGGACTGAAGTTAGCTACGTGGCTGTGTGTGGGTAACACGTGGCTGTGAGAGGGTCATACGTGGCTGTGAGAGGGTAAATGTGAGAATATTACTGAGGGTAAGAAATCAGATGTTAGGGTTTGAGTTGCAGAGAAATTGGTAATTTGGGATTTATCATCGTGGAGGAAGTATGTTGAAATCTGAAGCGCGAATTGGAAACCGACAAATCTGAAGCTCAAATTGGAAACCGCAAATCAGGTTAGGGTTTATGTTTGATAATTTTATGAAATGTAGTCATTGTGGATTGGACTGATATACATGAAATGGTTACTGCTGTTTCTTACCCCCTGACAGCCAGGTATGTTTTTCCTCCTCTATATGCATTCTTGCCTCACAATGCTTCATGATTTATACAAATTTTTAATTCATAAATTTAATGATTTTTCCCTTTCTAACTGTTACAGGGTGTTCTAGTGGGTACACATAAAGGTGGCTTAGGATTCCCACCATATTTCCATGACCCATTTTTTCCTCCCTGTTTCCATTCACTGTAAGACTTAAGTGCTAAAACACAATTCACTATCCTCGAAGATTTTCCTCCCTGTACATGGAAGAACAAAATGTTAAAGTTGAATACAATTGCATTATAGTAATGCAGCATTGCCTGATTCGAGTCTATTAAAGTAATGAAAGGTAATGAACTTTCTTAGCGCACCTGTTCTATATCAGACACTTCAAAGGTGGGAAGCCCCATTTCTTCCATAGTTACCAGAAAATTCCTTACATTTTCGAAGTATTGGTAAGTAGACAGAGGTGCCCCATCAGGAATGATAACACTATCGCAGGGGACTTCAATTTTGTTAAGAGCATTGCAAAGGACAATGCCACTTCGTAATGCAAATTAGAAATCGCAAATACCAATTTCTGTGTAACTCAAACCCTAACCTCTGATTTATTAACTTCAGTAATATACACACGTTTATCCTCTCACAGCCACGTATCACCCTCACACAGCCACGTATTACCCACACACAGCCACGTAGCTAACTGCAGTCCACCCTGTCAGCTGCTCTGTTAAAAACTCAACGCCGTTTCCAAAAAGGACTTGATTGCACACTTTTTACAAAAGTTGGGACCACATTGAACTTCTAAAAAAAGGTAGGACCACATTGAACTTTTGCCCCCTTTCGAGGGACCAAAAGAGGTATTAAACCTTTTTTGTAAGATTGTTTAACGGCTGTTTCTGATTTTTTCAATTGGGGTTACAATAGGGATGACAGAGAAAAGATTGGAGTGAGAAAGTTGAAAGAGAAAGGATTTAGAGGAATGAGAGAGGTGAGTAAGGGTTTGGGGTTTCTTTTTTTTAAAATGCGATACACATTGTTAAAATGTACAAACAGGCGTACGCGCGTTAACAAACCCCTATATATATATATATATATATATATATATATATATATATATATATATATATATATATATATATAGGGGTTTGCTAACGCGCGTACGCCTATTTTTCAGTTGGTACATTTTAGCAATGTGTACCGGATTTTAGTAGACAAAAATACCCTTATATATCATGGATTCTAAGTTTTAAGGTTAAGGGTATTTTAATAATTTTCATTCTCAAAACTTAAAAAAAAAAAAAGAAACCCCCAAACCCTTGCTCACCTCTCTCATTCCTCTCAATCCTTTCTCTTTCATCTCTCTCACTCCAACCTTTTCTCTGTCATCCCTACTGTAGTCCCAATTGAAAATATCATAAACACTTGCCTTTAAACAATTTGCTTTTGTAAAGAGTTGAGTCATTGACATATTCACCTTCAGGCAAAGGTTCATTCAAGATCTCTTCAATTTCACCATCTTCACTAATTTCTCTAATTTCATCATCTGCATATGTTGAATCATCATCTCTAAAAAAAACCCTCCAGGCCAATTACCAATTCTTTCGGATGTCAATTATGCTTGTGAAAATTAGATAAAATTATATACGACAAAAATTATAAAATGAAAACTCATTATAAAGTCATTTTTTGTAAGAAATTGTTTAACAACGAGCGTTTCTGATTTTTTCCAGGCCAATTACCAATTCTAGATAAAATTAGATAAGACAAAAATTATAAAATAAAAACTCATTATAAAATCATTTTTTTGTAAGAAATTGTTTAACAAGTATTTCTGATTTTTTCTAGGTCAATTACCAATTCCTTCATGCTTGTGAAAATTGGATAAAATTAGATGAGACAAAAATTATAAGATCAAAACTCATTATAAAATCATTTTTTTGTAAGATTGTTTAACGGCAAGTGTTTCTGATTTTTTCAATTGGGGCTACAGTAGGGTGTTTCTGATTTTTTCAATTGAGACTCCAGTAGGGATGACAGAGACAGGAGGGTGTTTCTGATTTTTTCAATTGGGACTACAATAGGGATGACAGAGAAAAGGTTAGAGTGAGAGAGATGAAAGAGAAATGATTGAGAGGAATGAGAGAGGTGAACAAGGGCTTGGGGGTTTCTTTTTTTTTTTTTTAAGTTTTGAGAATGAAAATTATTAAAATACCCTTAAGCTTAAAACTTAGAATCGATGATATATTGGAATATTTTTGTCTACTAAAACCCGGTACACATTGCTAAAATGTACCAACTGAAAAACAGCGCGTTAGCAAACCCCATATATATATATATATATATATATAAACACACGAAAATCTACTTAAAAATCGGTAAATTTTTCCAAAGATTTCTACCTTTGAATCTTACACAAATATGGAAGATTTTCAGAATATTTTATCCGGCTGAAATTTTTAAAAATGACCTTGGTGATCTTGAAAGTTCAATCAATAAAGTTAAATAAGTAAATAAATTAGATTTCGGGTGACAATCTTTGTTGTAAGTTTCTATTTCAAAATTAAAAAAAAAAAATTACAAATATTTTTTGTAGGAAAATATGCACATGGTAGATATGCATCACCTAAAAGAGATTGATTCTGAACTTATTCAATTGTCGTTAACAATAATAATTTTATGCAATAAACATCGTTAATGTGACTTATTGTCCTCTGCAAAAGTGACAATTCATAATCAGCATAAGTCACGCAACCTCTGAAATTAGCCTTCGATAAGACGTCTAGCGTTAATGAATTATAAAGTGGTTAAACAATATAAAAAAAGCTCATGACACATCTTTTAGTTCACCCTTTTATTATCACTTAAAATTTACTAATTATTACAAAATTATGTAAAGCCCCAAGCTCAACAATATACCATTTAGCAATAGAACCATGGGTCTAAAGACAACATATATTATAAATAAACTCTATTCTTGACTAAAATTAATCAAAAAAATCACATTTTTTAACAAATCTTATTTATTATTTAATGAGTCTATTTTATAATTTATAGTTTGGTTCCACAAATATAGTGTTTTCTGTAAGAGGATTTGCAAGCAGTTGCCATCTCCAATTGAATAGCTTTGTACATAACAAACTTAAAATACATATCCTATTCATTCATACAAGGCAAAAGCTTATTTTCCCCAAAGAAAATCTTCTACTCTATATAATCTATAATATATATATATAACTCAAATCTTTTACAGGGATTTTTACAATTTAACAAGAAAAAAAAAAATGGGCCAGACCATACATGCACCCCCCAGACCCATCAAAATCACCTGGTTCCAGGTTTTTCCTAAGTGAAGATGCAGCCGAAGATGTGACACTGTGATGAGTGATGAACGGCTAAGGAGATGGACTATCATCGTCTGAGGAATTGTACTGTCTCTTTCCGACAAGACCAGGAAGAGGTTGTGGAAGCATAGGATTCACAGGGACAGGGAATCTATGCGCAGAACTAACCATCGTTCTCTCGTTTATCATCCCAACTTCTTTGCACACCCTATCAAGAACTGTTAAGAAGTCTCTCACCACCATGAAGATTCTAAACGGATGAGCTTCTTCCTTTGACAAGTTCCCATGGAAATACTCCGTGATCTCCTTCACAAGGGATAAAGCCACACTTTCTTGTGCTTGCACTTTTAGTATCTCCTCCTCAGCCATTCTTGTGAACCTGTTCATTGACTCTCTGAACTTATGCTTGCTTTCATCTGATCCTGCTGCTTCGTTCAACTTCAAAACCTCTGCAATGTGTGCCATTCCTTTCGAGAGTTTCGACACCTCGCTGCTTAGGACTTCAGAGTCCATTGCAGCTGCCTTCTTCACATTCGCCAGGTCGGCACTCAGACTAGACACTACTTGCAGGCCAAGCCTTCTACACTTGGCATCGTCGTTCGAATTCGCGCCCGCTGTTTGGTTGGCGCCTGAGAGACGAGCGCCTTCGGTTCTGATGATTTCTTGTACCACAAAGTGAAGTAGAGTGGTTTTGCCATCTGCGCCTTTGACATCAACGAGCTTGAGAAGTGTATCGAGTTTGAATGCGTGTGCATCGCCTCGGTTCGTCCCCACGTTCATCCGGTTGCCGGTTTTGAGCACGGCCTCCAGAAGCTTCAAGAACATTCTACTGTTTCGAAGTTCTTCACAGGCAGCCTGCAAATGGAAAGAAACTAGAACTCGTGACATGTACTAAGAGAAACCTCTGGAGAAAGAACCATGTTTGGAGACCGTTAGTGTATGTAGGGAAGATATAGACAGATAAAGAATGCAGAAGGAAATGAAGAAATATCGATGATACCTCCAAAGTTTGAAAGGATTTCCTAAGATACTCCACTTCGGACTCAAAATTGACTATGTAAAGCATTGCTTCCACCCTTTTAAATGCAAAAGGTACATCAAGCACTGCCTTCAAAAATTTCTCAGCAGGACCAAGCTTGGTTGGAGAATCGTCTTTATGTTCCTTCAGTTTCCGTTCTTCCTCCTTGCTTGGTGCCATTTTCAACAGGCTTTCAAGCAGTTCGGTTCCAAGTGTATCAGTGATACCTGTCAAGGTAACATGAATTGTAGTCATTGAAATCACATTCATATGAACAAGGGCTCTGACAACTAATAATTAACTGTTTTTCCCAAATAAAGAACATGGACAGAGAACACAAACCCTAGAAACCTCCTTCACTTGGTAAACAGTGATAACCACATACCAAATCAATAGACTTACCAAAAGCATAGATTTATAATGCACAAGTATACTGTTTGAGTAATTAGATTCTGGAGGACCATTAATAGCGTAACCAAATAGATTCTTAAGAACTTAAGCAATATCATAGCAGACCAATCCAGCACAGCACATAGTTTCATTCAAGGAATAATAATAAGCACAACTATTCATTTGTACAATATTTTTCTTTCCTTAGGCAACAAACACATCTTACCCAATGAAGACCCACACAAAACTTCTACTACTATACCAAAGAAAAAGGTGTTGCCTAAATTAGTGTCCACATATCTCTGTTTCTTTTTCTTTAAAAACTTCCTACTTTATCCAGCAACTGTGTAAAATACCGAAGCATCAACTGCACATGGAACTAAAATTTAATGTCCAGAGTGGGTAAAGAATTTATTCCATATGATTATCATCAAGAGGCCAAGATCAGCAAGAATTTACACAAGTGTCAATATTACCACAATGGACAACACTTCAAACAGAAGTTTTTCTATGCGAGGTACAATCAATCAATAATTACAACAAAACTAGAAAAATTAAACGTTGACATAAACCCCATAACCAAAGGAAAAATACCTTCTAACAGTGATTCACACACTTCTTCTATAGTCACATTAAGTGCTCTTAACAAGATAGCAATGTTCTGGGACTTTTTAGGATCCAGCACCCTATCCTCTTGATTTTGCGGGGCAAGAACCGAGCGAGGAGTTGTGTCCTTAGGTTTTGGGTTTGGCGTATTTACTACAAACAAAGTTTCGATCATCTCCTCGTTCAACCTACACAGTCAAAACAAATCCAAAGCACTTCAATCCATGAACATCGATGACAAATCAACTGCTAAACGAGCAATTCCCTAAGCACGACAGAAAACAAAGAGGGAAAAAGCAATAACAATCAATAACATAACATTGTTAGTGACGGTTGAAGATCTTACTTAAAAGAGCTGGACCTCAACTGATCCCACACCATCTCACGATCAGAGCTTGCCCTCACTTTGTCCCAATGCAAAGGCTTCAACTTAGGTTTAGATGACTCCTCAGAGCTCTCCTCGAAATTCTGGGAACTAACAGGTGGCAACTCCACCGGAGAAACCATTGTATTTGGGGTTTGCAACACAAAAGGCCTGGAAGGAGGCGTCAGTGCAGGCGGCTTCGAAACCTGTTGACCCACTGGCGTCACGGGAGAAGGCACTGGCATCTCCCACTGCTTACGTTGCCGCGGAACTGGCGGAGGTGGTGGCGGCGGCGGTGGTGGAGCAGGGGCTAAAACACTACTACTCGATGGAGCAATTGGTACCGAAAGAACCGGAATTTCCCATTGTTTCCTCTGAGGAGCTGAAAACATCGGTGTTTCGCCGATTGGTGTCAATAAGTCAGGAATCTCCCAGTGTTTGCGTGAAGGTGGCAGTTGAGGTTGAGGTTGAGATTGAGGTTGAGGTTGAGGCAGAGGCTGATGCTGAGGCTGAGGCTGAGGCTGAGGCTGTGGCTCTGGCTGTGGCTGTGGATGTGGCTGAGACGGAGGGCTCAACTCCCTCTCCGGCGATGAAAGTAATGTCGGTGACAAATGTAATGATGACAGAGGAGAGTGTCTAAACCGATCTGAAACATCGGATATGGTCGGAGACTGATCCAACCCGTGATGCAAGTTCATCCCTTTATCCGGCGACGGCAAAGAAAACGCCGAGGACTTCCCAATGGAAGAAGCATTGGACAATCTCGGCGACCCAATGTCGCTTTTGGACTTAGACGAGCCAAAAGATTGCGTCTTTTCAAGTAAAACAAGTCCTGGGGATGATTCACCACCTGGGTTTGGGTTTAGGTTTTTCCTCGGCGACAGAGAAAGCGGAGACAGCGATGGCGACTGACACTCCCTTCGCTCCGGCGTCGACGACATTGAAGACGACGACGGCATGTGCTGCCCGAAACCCGGCGAAGGCGACGACAGTGTGGACAAGGACGGCGATCTTCTAATCGCCGCTGGTGGTGGCGGTGGAGAATGGTGTACTACGGTATTTTCAGGCGACTTGGGTTGTGATCTTCTGGGACTTATGCTCACAGGAGGAGAGAGACTAATGGAATGAGAGCGATCCGGGGAAGCAGAAGAGGAAGAAGAGTAAGATGAACTGGTAGACTCACTGCTGCTACGACCAACTAAATTTTCTCCGGCAATGGCAGAGAAAACTCGCCGAGAACCCGATCCGGTTCCGGTGGAGCCTTCTCTTCCATTCAACGACCCTCTCGGCGAGTAGAACTCCTCTTCATCATCCTCCACCGTCGCCGCCGTTTCCTCTCTAAGCCTGGAAGCCTGTCTCGCCAGCGGTGGCAGCGGCTGAAGCTCCGGCGAGTCCATTTTACGGGGGTTCAACGCAGCAACGTGCGGCTCAGAGAGCTCATCGACACCGCCGCCACGGGAGTTAACAATGGTGCCAAGGTAGAGAAACTCCGAGCTGGTAGAGGAGGTGTTTCTCGGTTTGCGGCCCCCGCCAGTGGCAACAGAAGCTTCACGGGGGAAGAGGCGGATGCTGCTGTCGGATCTGAGTGTTTTCTCGTCAGCGGAGTAGCTTTGACGTCGGCGGCGACAGTAGACGAAGGCTGAGAGGGCGACAACTGCGAGGGCGCATGCGACGGCGGAGATGGCGACGGCGACGAGTTTTTTTGAGGAAGATTTGGACTTTGAGGATTGGGGAAGGATGAGGGAGGATATGTTAGCAGGGAAAGAAGCAAAGGCTGAAGGAGAGGGAGGAGGTGGGGGAGAAGGGTATGTGGGGAAGAAGGGTGTGGAAGCATTGGTGGTGGGTGTGGTGGAAAATGGGTACTTTGGGTTTGGAGGTGAAGGTGAAGGAGATGGCTGTGGAGGAGGGCTTGGGGGAACAGAGGGAGGTGGGGAACCCCCTTCAGGCAGAAAGGGTTGGTGGAGGATTCTTCTGTTGACGGAAGTTGAAGAAGAAAGGGAAAAGATTGGTCCAATGAGGAGGAAGAGGCTGAAGAAGAAGCTGCTACTACTCCTGCTGCACATTGTGCTGTGCTCCTTGATCTCTCTCATGTGCCCTGTTTCTGTGACTGTTTCTCTCTCTTGTCAGATGTGAGAGAGAAAGAGAGAGAGTGGTGAGAAGGGAGAGAGAAGAGGATTTGCTAGAGAGAGTGAGTGTCATGAAAACAAAAGGCTGAATCAGATGACAAAAGGGAGAAATCAGGGGTTATGATCCTCTACAACACACACCCATTTGTCTCGCCCCCATTTCATGGCCGTTGGATTAATTTAACGTCCTTGATTAAATTTGTATTAAATTATGCCATGCATTTTTTTTTCATTTAAGCATATTCTGCCTACCCACAACATTCATACTCCAACATCTAAGAAAAATTTGCCATCTTAGCAAATTTTGAGAACATTAACTTTATGGTTTTTATTACCAATTTGTGGCAGGTGAAAGTGATGCAACGAGAGTAAGAAGATACACGTCTTGTCATCTTTATGTGAACGTTAGATTAATCGGATGGCGTATAAATGAGTTGGAGAAAGATGCAGAGAAGATCTGTAGTAGAGGATCCATACTTGAAAAGTACATGGTGAAATTTAGGTGGTGGTGGATCCAGCTAATATTCTGCCTTTTGCATCTGTTTTGCTATTTCCACTCCCTTGTTGGTTTCAATGTTCTTCTTCCCCGTCTTTTATATTTTAACCCCATAATATCAAATATTTTATTACTTTCTTTTTTACATTAATGCTTGCAAAACTACAGTTCTTGAAGAATATATTGAATACATTTTAAGAAAATATATTGAAATTTTAGATTAGTTTTTTATTAAAACTAACTTTATGTCGACTAGCCTCTAAATTTGCAATTATTTTTGTCAAATTTATTGTATAAATTTGTATACTTTTCTAATCATTCGCAATGTAAGTAAGAGTAAATATAATATATATATATATATATATATATTGGAAAAAGAAAATTTTATTTCAGGATTATTCTATCTTTACGATACAACCACTAATTACTCCCTTCTAATAATATGTAGATATATTGTTAAAAAAGTAAATGATTAAAAATTTTTAAAATGTTTAAAACGAATGAAGTAATTGATATAGAAAATTATTTTTTGTATAGAAATGTTAAAATGAAAACACGATCACATTGTCACTAATTTAAAAGACAATAAAAAGTAATAACAAATTGGTGAAATTTAACTAAAAATAATAGATTATATATTTTTAACTATAATAATCCGTGTTAATATGATAGTTGAAAAATATTTACATGTCCTTGTTTTAAATTTAAGAAGTTGATGATTAGAATTGTAATTTAGTTTCCGAAAAAGGAGAAGTATGGTGTTAATTTAATGCTTTTAAAACATATATGATTTAACTGCTGAAAAAGTATTAATTTAAAGTTTAATAATATAACGTAACGTTAAACTAATGTCAAAAACATTTTAATGTTTTATATTATGTTTAAATAGTACATTAATGCTATTTATTTTTCTTATATATATAAGTGGACTTTATTAATTATTTTAAAGTTTTTTTTGGCTATGGGATCGAAATTAAAGTAAAAATTTAGTTGTTTTAGTAATTAATATGTATTAAATCTAATCATTTATTTATTTTTATTTCAAGTTTATAGTTATAATTTTTAAAATAGTTTTTCGATTAATTGCATTTCAATTATTAAGAGTCACACTTTACTTTAAATTATTTAATATTAATGGTAATTTTGTAATACTCAGACCATTCACTCCATCAATAATAAATAATCTTTGGTATAAATATTATACAATACAAAAGTTATATTGATTTTATAAATAAAAACATTGGTTTGAATATATTATTTTTATTACTATAAATAAGAAATTTCATGTTTTTAGTTTCTAAAAGGACACACTTTTATGTTTATTTATTAAACAAATGTGATATATATTATAACATCCTAAATATAGTATAAATAATATAGTATAGTCATAACAATAAAGCAAAAGTAGTCGACAAATAAATAATATAAAGTTAATACAATCATCACGATAATCATAATATAAATTTTATATACAATCCAACATCTGAACCAAAACTATATGCATCAACACAACTAAATAATTAAGTATCTGCTTGTCCATCCTCTAGTTTCTGTTCCACGGATATCTCATCACGCTCTACCCATACCCATCAGATTATCAGAACAAAAAAATAGTACAAAAACATACAACAAAGCATAAACAAAAAGGATAAGCTAGATAAACAAAACAATTCATATATATTATATTAACAACTCAAATCTTAACTAGCAATCCAAACATCTTATACATGTCATAACTTGTACAAGACTCATTCGAATTCAGTATGAATGTCGAACAATTGGAGGTCTATGCACTTGTAATAGTAATATTGTTGGCTGAAACCAAACTATCATACAAGCTTAGTCCATTTCAATTGCCTAGGGCCATGATCAAAGTCTATAGACAAAAATTTCCTATTACTCTCACCACATGACCCGCCCCTCTCTACTTGGGAATGGATGATCATTAAAGTGTCGGGATATATATATATATATATATATATATATATATATATATATATATATATATATATATATATATATAAAAGAAAATTTTATTTTAGGATTATTTTATCTTTACGATACAACCACTAATTACTCCCTTTTAATATATAGATATATTGTAAAAAAAAAGTAAATGATTAATTTTTTTTAAAATGTTTAAAACTAAAGAAATAATTGATATAGAAAATTCTTTTTTGTATAGAAATGTTAAAATGAAAACACTTTCACATTGTCACTAATTTAAAAGACAATAAAAAGTAATAACAAATTGGTGAAATTTAATTAAAAATAATAGATTATATATTTTTAACTATAATATTCCGTGTTAATATGATAGTAAAAAATATTTACATGTCCTTTTAAATTTCAGAAGTTGATGGATTAGAATGTAATTTAGTTTCCGAAAAAGGAGAAGTATGCTGTTAATTTAGTGCTTTTAAAACATATATGATTTAACTGCTGAAAAAGTATTAATTTAAAGTTTAATAATATAACGTAACGTTAAAATAATATCAAAAAGATTTTAGTGTTTTACGTTATGTTTAAATAGTACATTAATGCTATTTATTTTTTTTATATCTAACTGGAGTCAACTTATTAAAAAAAGGATATTTACTTTGATTTTATGTATATATTTATTAATGAAAGTAAAGATTAGATAGTTTAACTAATTAATATGTTTAAGTAATTAATATGTATTAAATGTAATTATTTATTTCTTTATTTTATATTTGTAATGAGTTTTTTCTTTTTTTTCTTTAAGATTTCTTACTCTTCGTATGTTTATTTGAAGATTTGGATGTATTTATACGATCACTACATTGAGGTCTATAACATCATTTGATCAATTTTCTCTATAGAGTAAGTTACATTATACTCCTTTTTCTTTAATTTTTTGTTTAAGACACATTTAGATATGATGTCGCATGTGTCGTCTGATCATTCTTCCTTGTTATGTGTCGATCAGTGGTCCTAAGGACCTCTTCTGATCATGATTCTATGGTTTGTAAGTATTTTCAGAGTTCTTTGAGTTGAGATAGGGGTAGTGTGTTTCTTAAAGTTGTAGTAACTTTCTAAACACGTAAGGGAAGCTAACTTTGTTTTAAATTTGGTGTAGAAATTTTGAGTTCGTATTCATTATTGATGTGTAATGAAATTTATGTTTAATTTGATGATTCATTTATGATATGTATTAGTTTTGGTTATTGAATGATCTATTGATGAACATGTTGTAATTGTGCAAAATACTTGTTGATCTTTGGTTGTTTTGATGTATGTTGGTATGACATATTTGTAGTTGATTGTATTTGTTTGGATTATGTGAGGATGTTGTTTTGGAGTATTATTCAGTGGAATAAATGACTTTGTTTTGCAGTTAGAGAATAGATAGAATTTAAGGTCGTTTTTGGGTAAAAATAAAGGTTTTTCTGAATAAAATTTTGAAATAATGATTGAATAGGAAAAACTGAGGCTTAAGGTCTATTGATTACATTAAACTTGTTTAGATGTTGAGTTAAGTAAAAATCTATGGTGGAATTGGTAATTAGATTGATATGTTGAGTTTTGTCATGTTTTTGGTTCATTTTAGAAGTTCTAACTAAAGAAAATCTAAAGTATAGGGTTTGTGATGAAAATGAGGATTTGAGATATGTTATTGGCTCCATTGTTAATTGTTCAAACTTTTAGTTTGCAAATTTCTGGTTTAGAATGTGTAGAATTGATTTTAGGTACTTTTGAGTTGTTGAATTGGTTTGGTGCGTCTAGTTGCTAACTAAATGAGCAATGTGATACTCTATTTTTATCTATAAACATGTTTTCGTATTAATCTTAGTGTTAAAGATCCCAAATTGGTCATTTGGATAGGTCCAAGCTGCATCAAAACCAGAAAAATCAGGTTGTTATAAAAAATTGACAAGAATAATCAATTATCACATATGATAATCAATTATTGCAGTTCGAAGATCAACTTTGCATGAATTTTCTCTAGAATAATTGATTATCGGGTGTGATAATCAATTATCTCTAAAACGAAAACTTAAAATTTAACTTTTGTTAGGGCGTTGTGTGGGTTGATTTCTTTTATTTTATTCTTTTCTATTTCGTATGGATGGTAATGTAATGATAATGTAAGGATTGTATAGTAGTATCAAAGGAATTTTTATGAGGTTTTATGCATGAAGTTATGTATGTTTCCAAGTGTGGTTTGAAAAGAGTTTCTAGGAGAAATTCTTGATAGTAATTCCAGGTAGGTGGTTAGGGACTCAGCTTTGGAAGTTATCTTGACGCTCCAATAATCGTTTTATCTCAGATAGAGAATGAGATTATGTGGTGAGGAGTAGCAAGAGGTTGAGGTTCTAGTCTATGGTTTGGTATTCTTTGTCCATAAGTGGTAGACGGATTAGTCTTGTGTGATAATTTGAGGTGGGTCAGTTGTTTCACCACTACAAATGCAAAAACTTGTCATAGTCTGATATCAATAAATATATCGAGATTGATCGAGTCTAATAAATAATTTGTATGTTGATATTTGGTTTGATTTGGAAAATTGATACTTATGATGTTTATAATTGTATGAATAAATTCGTTTTAAAATATTAGATTATCTTGTTGTATTGTTATTAGTCGTAAGTTTTTGTTGTATTTTGGAATAATTATACGAACATTTTATATATCTTTCTTATATACCTATTTAGTAATTGTTATAGTTTTATTGATTTTATGATATTCCTTATTAATGATTTATACTATTTAATTGAATGTTACAAAAACTGCAATACACAGATAAGTATCTTTGGAATCACTAATAATTTATAACTAGTTTGAATAAAATATGTTTTTTTTTTCAGTACACGGTATATTCTTCTAGCTCTTCGTTTATATCCATTATAGTTTACTTATTAGTTTACAACTTATTAATTTCTTTTTTATTTCACTCAAAATTCCGTTTATTTCTCTTAAATAAAAACATTTTCTACTCGTCACACTCGTTGATATCATTTGTGCATCTTTACTTGCAACGATAGGTGTTTGGAATTTGATTTGATGTACTCTATATATTATAATACTGTTTTCATAAATAAAAAATTAATAAATATTAATTATATTCCACAATGATATTAGTTGTTAATAAGCTAATTAACTTTTAAATAGAGGATTTCAACTCATAATCTATATATTTTTCTCTTCAACTTTGTCACCATGACATCTCATTTTTATGTATTATGATTTTTTTTTCAAGTATATTTGATTAAAGACGATTTCAATTAACAAAATTCAGCATATGATAAGAATGAAAAATAATTTTGTTCTAATATAATTTTTTTTTATAATACGTGAATAGCATTTAACTATCATTATACTAACCTAAATCATTAAATTAGACATACTATTCTAATACACTGAAGTTATAATTAATATAAGTTAAACCTGTCTAGTATTCTTTGTTGTCCAGAAAACATACGTATCAAAAATACAAACAATTTGGTCAAGATAGATTGTCTTATACCATCATTTGCACTTGAACAATCGAGTTTGTTATATCCTATCGATTTTAATCGATATTTCAATGAACTAATCTTCACAATTATCATTAGAACTTAATTACATAGTTATAACTTTCTCTAAACATTACATTATAAATTTCAAAATTTCCCTCTCATGTAAGCATAAATATAGTTATTTAATGGTCTAGTTGCTTAACTTTCTATTTTTCTTTTTCTTTTTTTAGTATATTATTACTATTCTTATTACTCAAAAAGCATATAAGCGTATATATTATTTTTTATGATATCAAAAAATAATAAAATTATTAATATTATACGTAATTTTAGTTTTTTTAGATGACGTTTTTATTATAAATACTTATTTTATTTTAAACGAATAGTTAAATTATCAAATAAAAAAGGGTTAAATTTAAAGAAAAAATACTTAAAAGATAAAACTCATAAAATAATTATTTTGATTTGAAAAAAAATATTTAAAGTGTAAAACTGAAAACAAAAATGTATATATCAAAAGAAAAATTTTATATAATAAGACTGATTTACTCATATAAATAGACATCATAATGTCATCTTATTATATTATCTTAAAGAGATTGAGTGTGGTTTAATTAATTTTATCATCTTAACATTAATAAATATTTATATAAAAATTATACATCAAGGTGATTTTAAAAGAAATATTTAAGTCGACCAACTAAACATAAGAGGGATCGATAAACAATTAATACATTCTACAACCCTCAATAGCAAACAAAAATTAAGATAATAAAAACATTTAAGTAAATATTTAACACCTTACAGATTTATATAATTTCATTTAAAAATATATATAAAAAATTATCATCGCATATTTTAAAATTCTCAAATTTAGAAAACATGTCAACTTTATGAAATAATATAAAATTACAATAAGAAAAACAGTATCTCAATCTAATCATCCTAAACAAGTCCCACATATCAGCATGTGAAACTTTGATATACCTTTACTTTTTTTCTTTTCCTTCTACAAAAGAAAAAGTGTCGGTATTAGTTCCAAATATCCACTACAATTAAACCCTAATGTGAATGAATAGATATCACACTTTAGTTTGACAAATGACAGAGAAAAACACATTTTAATGCCTTAAAGTTTGGGGAGAAAGATTTAAAAAAGGAAATTGCCATAAAGAATAAAGAAAAGATGGAGAAAAAAAAACAAACAAGCTTGTCTTTTAAGACGCATTTTCCATTATTCATTATTCATTAGTATTATTATTTATTTTTCATGTTCAAACTTTTTGGGCAAGTGATGGAAAATGCGAAGAAGTAAAAATCGAATAGCGAAAGTAGCAAAATGAGATATGCGATGTTACGTTATAGGACAAAGCATTTTAACCTAATTGGTGTCTACGAAGGAACCTTGTATGCGAATGTCGGTCACCGAAAACGGTGCGTATCGCTGAGCCATCACTGTTCATTGCACACATTCCAACACATCATCATCTAACCAGCAACCTAGATCTTGGTCTTATCATAATATTTTTCACATGTTGCGTTCATGTCTTCGTCTCTTTTCTAATGTATTATTCTTCTGTTATTTGTTGAACGTGTTTTTAAACATAGGTTCGGTCTCAAAAACTCATGCAAGTCAAAGCATGCTTCAAACTTCTAGGTTTTTAAACAATATATTAAAATATGTCCATTTATCAATGACATCTTATTAAACAAATCATCTTTTCTTCACCCTGTACCTACAAACACTGTAATAAAATATAATAAGTATTATGCTTTTAACTAAATGTTATAACTTTTTCGATCTCAACTGAGTAATAAAATACATTTTTGTTAATTTTATTTCTTTTAAAAACAAAATTATGAAGAATTTTGAGTTCTTAAAGAAACAATATCTCATAGTAATCAATCATAAAGTCAATCATCTTATTTAAGGATTTATCTATTTTAGAATTTGAAACTTTTTCAAAACTTTCATTCACATTTCAAATAACTGGAAGAGAAAAATATATTTAAATTAATATTAATTTTTTACTCTAAACATCATAGTAAAAGTAAACTTAATTTTATAAAACAATTTAATAATACATGTTTTTCTTTCAATTTTTTAAATATTTTTTAGAAATAAATTATAAAAGAATAATGAGTTATAAAATAAATAATATCTTAAATACAAATAATTAACTTTAGAGTAAATCATTCAATTCGAATATCTATTTTAGAATCTAACATTCTTACGATTTTTATTTTAAAAGACACTATGTAGAGTTGAAAAAATATATTTAAATTGTTATTAATCATAATTTCTAGAATAAAAATAAAATTAATTTCAAAAAAAAATATTTGGATTTTTAATTGAATTTTTTTAAATATGCTATATAGGTGGCATATTACAAGGTGAATTTTATTGAAAAACAGAAGTGTAGCCGTAAAACACATAGGTGTGTGGATAAATTATTCATTAATCATCATTTTATAAGCTTTAAAAATTCTTAATGTTGATGTGCTTCCATTTCTTCCATTAAACAATTTAAATTTAAATTACATTTTCCGATGATCTTCCCAACCAAATAATATGTTGTCCCTCTCAAGCGGTGGAATTATTAATTTCTGTACTTGATTGAAGTTCTTAAATTGTTAATAACTTGAGATTAAATTGGGCAGTTCAAATATAAAAAAAAAACATTTTACTTTTTCAAAAAGAGAAATACACTTTTATACAAGTAGAATAGTTCCTGAACTTTTTCAACGTTAAGCTAACGGGTAAAATTACCGTTTTAGTTCATAACATTTACAAAGGGGGAAAAGGAACATATATGTGTGAAATTCAATGGAACAACGGTACTTTTGTTAGTGTCTGGTTACAGTTAAAGAATATCTGAGATTGGTGTAACAAAAATATACATACTTTTGTGGAAAAGTTGGGGTATATTTAGTTTATAAAATAAATAAAATAAAAAATAGATATTTAACAGAACGGGAAAATCTATTTAGTTTTAAAAAAGGAAAAATTTTGGCTATACAATTATAAAAGCGTCTATATGATAAAATGAAGAGAAACACAAACTTCTATATTTATTTTCATCCATTTTCAACCGTATTACATGGTTGAGTGATAAAGGCATTACTATAATATTCTTTGAAACAGGTGGATAAAACTTTGAAAGTTATTATAATCGTTTAAACATATAAATTAATATTAAATATATATAATAAACTTAAATTTTATGCTAAATTGAATTTTGTCGAGACCCTTAAAATTTGTGTTAGTGGAAGTCAGGTGTAGGTGCAAGGGTTCCAAAATTCAGAAAGTGGAAGACAGGTGTGGACTGCAGAGTGGACGATTATATAAGCAAATTTTTCAAATGTTCGTGCTACTTTTTGCATGCACTCATTCTCTTCAACCTTCCGAGTTCTTCTTTTTCTCCTCTTCTCTCTACAATTCTCTTCCTTCTTTCTACAAATTCTCATTTTCTTCCTCTTCTAATCATCAATTAGACAACGCCTGAGTCTTCCTAGTGTCATGAGCTTCACTTTGCACCGATCAAGTTGAGGGTTTGAGCTGGTAAGTTCATTCTCTTTTTAGAACGGTTGTTTTATGGCACATGCAAGCCAAGTTTCTGGTTGCATGAGTTTATTATCTCCTTCTATGAAATTCTGATCGCATTTCTGGTATTCTGTTTGATATATTTTCATAAATTGGTGAACCATAGGCTTATAAGGTTTTTGGTGGTGAGCTATTTACTGCAACCGTGATCGTCCGGTTAAGTTAAGAGGTAAGGGAAGCTTGTAATTTAATTATGATTCTCTGTCTTGAATGATTGCATGTTTGAATGATGTTCTGTTTAGTTATTTGGTTTATATGAACTATCGATGTTATTGTATGTTCATCTGTATGTGCTGATGAATTATAAATGGTGTGAACTGGGTAGGAATAGGGTTTGATCTTAAATATGCATTATTCTGAGAAATTCTGTAATTATTGCCGAGCATCATTAGTGACTGTTCGGTTTTCCACTAGGCATTCGGTCTGGACTGGATTCTTCTTCTGTATACTTGAAAATGAGCGTTCGGTCTAAGTATGGTTTCCTATTTCTTCTTAGTAATCAGCTTAGTTAAGATACTCGATATGACTTTAGTCTTAGATACTATACTTATCCTCAGTTGTAAATAAGTATTCATGGTTATACGTGCGAATCTATTTATTCATTTTGTATAAGCTTAGTAGTGTTCGGTCTCATCATAATACTCAATTATGTACTTGTATTTGAAACTAAGAGTGTTCGGCCTAAGCTCGTAGTGTTCGATCGTAGCTTTTAGGTTTCGGTTAAAAGCTTTTAGTATTCGTTCATGACTAAATATAGGTGTTCTATAGTATTCAATAAATTCTTTGGGTTATATCTAGTAAAGACGGTTCGGTCATAGCTTTTGATTAGTGAGAAAACGTTCAACCTCATAATAAGTATTCGGTTCAACTAAAGTGTTTAGCCTGGTTATACCGTTCGATCATGTTAGCTTCTGAGAAGTGTTCTTCCTGTTCGGCCTTGCTTATAGGAATGATGATATCTCTTTCGGTTTTGTTCAAGGATGGGATCTTATTTTATTGTTCGGTTTGACTATATTAATGATTAAGCATAATGGCATTCAAAGTGAGATATGAATTGAATAAGTATGGATATGAAAAATTATTCCAAGGAGAAATATCTCGTGGTTGGTTATTGAATGGTAAAGTATGAATGTGGTTATGCTTAGCTGGCGTTTATCCTGATATTCTGTGATTACTCATTCTTAAGTAGAGAGGAGTAACTCATGTGTGAGAATGGCAGGAGGTCCTAGTCCATAAGGTGAACTTGGGCGAGGTATAACGGACTAACCTCGGGTGGCAGCTGTTGAGGGCATCCCAGCTACTACACCATCCGGGTGCACAAACGTCATAGCTACATAATTCATACAGTCCGGACAATCAGAGTAAAAGTGGTCGGTCATTGCATGTAAATTGCTGTTAATATTGTATGAAATTGCATGTGTGATGATTTTATGATATATGTGAATATGTTCGGTTTTTATGATTAATTAAATTATATAAGCTTACCCTACTTTCCTGTCTTGTCTTTGTTGTCCGTTCGGTCATACTTCATGTTGCAATGATCATCTTGTGGATGTGAGTAGAAGGGGACGAGGATTCGTTGGAAGAAGCTTTGGAAAGAGAAAATAAGGAAGCTGGACCCTAGGACCGTTCGGTTTAAGCTTGTAATTTTGGAACCATTTAGTTTATTATTACATTTTGCACTAGACCTTGTATTTCATGGTAAAACCTTAAATATTTCAGTATTTTAGGTTATCTAGAACTCGTATTGTAAATCTTTTAACTATCCTATCATATTATTATATGTTAACTCCTTTATATAGTTGTTAATCTCTTTGGCAAGTGCACCAAATCGTTCAAGTAATAAACCGTGGTAAGACCAGGTATCGTTTTCCCAAGAGACTCGTAATACTAAAAAATTGTTCGATTAACAACTCATCTAGACTCAAGAACAAATCATCATTTAAGAATATGTGCAAAAAGATAAATTCACAAGTAATTACAAGGTTGGACTTTGGTATTGAAGGCACTTGGAAATGGAAAAGTCTAGAAATGGTATGAAATGACATTGTTAAGGTTAGTTTTCACCAATGCACTCTTGTGTATAACCAATTTCATCTCCTCTCTATCAATTTACTAAAGTCAATCCACTAAAACACTCTAGCCCTAATCCCTTAGGTGAAAGAGCCTAGGTTTTCCTTATCAAACTCCAATCCCTTGGACAATCTAACAAGCAAACCCGCATTAAGAACTAGGATCTACGACAACATGTGAATCATATCCCATCCCTGGCTCAATGACCCACAAGGACTCTTGTTTCAGTTCAAGATTTCATATCCCATCCCTGGCTCAATGAAACCCCAAAATCAAGTCATGAACGTCCCCATTACATGCAAGCTTTAAGATCGGAAACAAGAATACTAGTAATAGATAGAAAAGGCATTTATAAATACGAAACAATCATTCATTACACAAGAGTTCATAGGCTACATCTAACCCTAACAAGATGAATCTGGTTCTCCATTTCCATGGAGAACCCTAAAGCTTACAAACATGGAAGATGGAAGAAGAAGGAGACCCAAAGGAAGAGGAGGAGATGTTCCCACAAGCTCCTCGCGCCCTCCATGAGCTCCAGACGTGAAATCGCACCTCCAAAGAACCAAAGACCCGTTTTCTTTCTACCTCGTGAGTATATATACTGCCCGAATTCTCGCTTAAGCTAAATTATTCTCGCTTAAGCGAGAATTCTTCTTGGAGAAGATAGTCATTCTCGCTTAAGCTAAATTATTCTCGCTTAAGCGAAAATGACTGTTAAATCAATGACTTCCTGGATCACTGAGGCTCTTCAATGTAATGGAGGATCTTCCTAACATCAAAATAGATCAAAGAAAACAAGGGATTAGAGTATTATTTACGTAATGTAGCCCAAAATATAGATAAATACTAAAACTAAATAAAAGAGAGGATTTAAGCAAGTAATAAGCTAAAGAAGAGTTGATTTTGCTACTAAAATGATGCTTAGATAATGGTAAGAATTAGCATTATCAATAGTTTTAAGCTATATTTTTGGGATGTTACAAATTTATTAATTCGTTACTATAATTATCAAATACAGTTATAATCAAAATTTAGTTTTTCATGTATTATAATTTTTTAATAAATATAATATGGTTTAAATTTTTTTCATATATATTATTTTTAAAAACTATAATTAAATTTTTTTTAAAAGTAGATTTCTATTAAAACTACAACTAGAAATTTAATTAACAAAAATATGTTTTACATATTTAAACCATTAAATGGAATTAAAATAGACAAATTTCATATCTATTTACACCTAATATTATATTAATTTCAACGAGCTAAACTTGAAAGAAGTTTTTCATATAGTTCAAACATTTTAAAAATTAAAATCACTAGTACAATATTGGCTTTTAAACTCGCACATTATACTTCATTTGACATCAAACCACTGTCTATCACAAGGCGGTGGCAGGTTTGTAATAAAGTCGATCTTATATAATTCGGTTGCAAGCCGAACCGGTGCAAAACCAAGATACAACCTCGGTTGCACACAAAACTGAAGCATAATCGATGCCTAAAAGCTGACAACTTCATGAAAAGGTGATACGAGTTCAGGATTTGGGCTGACAACTTTATGAAAAGGTGATACCACCTCGGTTGCTTGCAGACCTGAGGCAGAAAGCCTGAGCTACCACGTCGGTCAACTTAGACCCGAGGCATAAAGCCTGAACAAAACGATCTTCGGCTTCGGTTCATTCCTAACCGAAGCATATAGGCTTCAGATTTTCTCAGTTTAAGCATCTGTTTCGTTTATAAACGGTGTTGTAAAGAGCTACTGCCTCAGTTATTCTGGACAACCGAGGTAGTCTCTTTTATTAGCTTCAAAATTCTCAGAGTTTGTTCATTTCTTCTCACGCTCCTGGTTCTGCTTCTTCTTCTTTCTCTTCGTGTTGCCACTGCTGTTCATTTCTTCGTTGCTTTTTTGTGTTCATTGCTTCATCTTTCACTTAAAGCTTGGTTGTGTTCATCGCTTCTTCGGTTCTTCTTCTTCACGTTGTTGCTTCGTCTTTGTCGTCACCACCGTTGTTCTCCCCAAGGGCTGCCTCCACCAGCGTCGCTGTTGCGAGTCCTTCGTCGATGTCGTTCGCTTTGTCCTTCATCGCTGCCGCTCTCATCTTTGTAGTCGTTGCTGCCGTCGCTCACTGTCATCGTCGTTGGTGCCACCAGAATCGCGCCATGGAACCCTAAATCAGAAAATTCCAAATTGTCGTTGTTCAATCGAATCAGATGCACGAGTGGGTCGCCCATCGCGCGAGTTCGTCTCCTCGGCCACCATCGCATGTTTTTCCCCCAATGGCGAGTGGGTCGCCTCCGCCTCGGCCACCATCGTGCGTTTCTCCCCAACGGCGAGTGGGTCGCCTCCGCCTCGGCCACCATCACGCGTTTCTCCCCCAACGACGAGTGGGTCGCCTCCGCCGATGCCTCCGATACCGTTAGGATATGGGTCACGCCGATGCCTCCGAAGCTTCTCTTTTGTTGATGATGTCTTTTGTTGATGATGTTGTATAATGTGCAATGAACGTGCTATGAAGCTTCTCTGTGTGTTGTGTATTGCTTTGTTGTCTATTGCTTTGTGGTGTATGTTGGAATTTTTGAAATGTTGTTGTGTGTTGTTGTTCTTCCTGTGCGATGAAACAAGCTTGGCTGAGGATGGTTGACGATGACTGTTTACCAGCTCTGGGAACATCAGCTAGATCATTCCACAGTGAATCAACATCCTAAAGGTTGAAAAAATTAAAAAAAAAAACACGTTACTGCCTCGGTTGCCTAAAAACCGAGGCATAATCCTATTTATTTTTACTCGGTTCATAACCGAGGCATAAAACTTACCATTTTTTACCTCGTCTGTATATGCCTCGATTGTAGAACCGGTGCCTATAAACAAATTTAATGTCATTTCGTCTTACTGCACTAGTGAATACTTATAAATTTTCAATTATCTACACCTAATATTCATTCTAAAGAATAATATTTGACCTAGACACATAATTTAAAAAAGAACACCATTCTTTTAATAATAAATTTTACATGACATCATAATATTATTATTTTTACACTACTTTTTTACATTTAAATATAAATTTAACCAAAATTGATAAGTGAACTCCTAACAGTTTCTTATTAATAATATTTTTATTTGAACTTTTTTCATGAAAAAAAAAACATAATTAACTTATAAAAACTCTGAATGAAAAACCACTTGGAGAGTGACATATTTATGACGTAAAGCAAAACAGTGCAGTAGATTTTACCTACTTCTGTGTGCATAGTAATAAGTAAAATACAATGAGAAAGCATTGAAAGTGTTTTCGTCTACGTGTATGGTCAACTGTCATATGCAACAAATTATTATGTTTCTGCAGGATCTCATCATAACTTCATCTTTTGTTGTTTTTTTATTCGAGGTACAAATACGTCGTTTCATCTCAGAAAAAAACCCTACAAAAATAGAAACACGTGAAAGCAATGCATTTACGTATGAACATACATATTTGAATGCCTAGAGTGCAGAAAGGGTGCAGGGCGAGTACATGTTAGGCATGCACTCACTCAGACACAAACAAAGTTTAATCAGATTTTGTGGAAAAGAGGTCGGAAGTGTCGGCAGTGATTAATTAACCACAACTTCTGTTTTCAATGAGACCTTTCAGAAACTGCATTATAATATTTCTCGAATCAACTTTTCAAAATTTAGGTTCATTTTGATTAAGTCAAATATATATATATATATATATATATATATATATATATATATATATATATATATATATATATATATATATTTTTGTATTCTAATTAATTTAATTACTTTTTTATGAAAATTTAGATAAATTATGTTTTTACATAACCTAGTACACCTTGTAAAAATATCTTCTATTCACGAACTTTCCATATATTCATTATTCGTCTTTCAAGCTTCTTGCTTTTATCACCAGAAGAAAGATGTTTGCAGAAGATTTTCTTATGCTTAAGTCAGCACTTGGTCAAAGCTCTCTCGTCAAATCTCAATTAATATAAAAAGTTAATAGTAATCATCATTAATGTGTTATTTATAATGTTTACTTCATTAACTATAACTCGTTCAAATGGATTACAACTTATGGGTTCATAGGCCCTGAAGTCCAATGACCAAATTACCTATTAAGCAAGATTCATCTTTGGCTAAGTCCTCCCACGTTGTATTCTCAATAGACCATAGGAGATACCGGCACACAATGCCCAGTCTCAACTAGACCTAAGCCAGAGACCTCGATTAAACTAATCTCCCAATTTTTTCATGGCTGGAAATATTGCTAGTACTTCTCCTATAAATGAAGTAAGGCGTTGATGTCGGTATTAGTTAGTCCTAATGTTTTGAATTTGCAAAAGATATTTTGCAACGAAAATTTGTTATCTTTGGTCATACCCTTACGGGTATATTTGTAATCAAAACCTGTTATATAAAATTTTTAATTTGTACTAATTAGAGTTTTCTCACCTACATTAGAGTTTTCTCACCTGCATTAGAGATTCAAAACTAATGAAACCCGAGTTAAACCCGCATAAGAAATTAATATCACCTTTAACCCAAAATTTTAAAATAATAAATTTATGATTTTTTGTGCTCAACTTTTTTGTTTATATCCAATATAGAGCTTACACTAATACTTGTATTTTTAATAAAAACATACATATATCACTTATCACATCTCATAGGTAATCACATCGTCTCATTGATCAAACACTTCACAATTTTCAAAAGGTACAAAATTCGATAAATTTAATCTCTAAATATTTTTCACATGTTACATTATTGCCCTCTTTGATAGATAAAGAGGCAAAAAAATATTATTCATACATATGAATAGTTAGGGTTAATGCGATGCCTAAAGTTATTTGAATATGTATAAACAAAATAAAAATATAATTAATTTATTGATAAAATTATAGGATCAATATATTTCAACCAAGAGGGGAGGTATATTGGTTTAAAAACTCATTTTACCCTTATTGAAAATCTCTAGGGGTGGGCAAACTGCACTATTTGCACTACACTATAAATCCATTACAATTAACTATAAAATAGTTTTAAAAAATTGAACTGAACTAAAAAATAGTTCAAAAAAACTGAACTAAACTATTTTTTAGTTCAGTTAACTACAATTCAGTAAACTGTTTTGTGAAAACAGTTCAGAATTAAAGCTAAATGATACAGAAAACACAATAATCGAATCACTACTTACCTCGACGGTCGGTATGACAGTGAACAAGACAGGCCCCTCGACAGTCGATACAGCAACAACGACAAGTTAACTGAACTAAAAATGTGATCAGTTCAGTTTTAAAAATTAAACTATAAAACAGTATATTTAAGTTTTTAGTAAAAATGGATTAGTATTTTTTAGTATTATACAGTACAGTTAACTATAGTTAAGTACGGATTAGTTTATTTTGCCCAACCCTAAAAATCTCTGGTATATTAAACTGTTTTAAATGAACTTTTCAATCTTTTCAAAGATTTAACAAATAACTAATAAAGAAAATAAAAAGAGACACACAAGATTTTATTATGGTTCAACTTCAAAGAGCTTACATCCTATCTTCTTTCCACGTGATCTTAGTTGAAAGGAAGTCCACTATATGAATGTAAATATTATAGACTTACAAGATCTCCTATGTAATTTGAATCTTTAACAAAACAAAAATTAACTTTTTAAGGTGAGGCTACACACACTCACACTAAGAACATTGCCTACACAACAAGTACACATTAGTAATCAAAATTTACAAGAAAAGTAGAAGAGGCTAATACACCTCTGGTGCATGTATTATAGAAGAAATTAGGAATTGTTACTCTTTAGCCATTTCCACTTATGCTAGCATGCTTGATGTCATGATTTCACCCAATTGATGTTTTTGCTCTCCAAAAATGCTTGAATGATTTTCTTTCTCAATAACCACTAGTACAATTTTTGCTTTTAAACTCGCACAATATACCTCATTTTACACCAAACCGCTGCCTATCACAAGACGGTGGCAGTTTTGTAATAAACTGGACCTTATAGGCCTCGGTTGTATGCAGAACCGGTGCAGAACAGAGTTACAACCTCGGTTACAAGCAGAACAGGTGCCTAAAAGATGTCAACTTTATAAAAAAGTTATACGAGTTCAAACTTTTTGACTGACAATTTTATGAAAATGTGATACTACCTCGGTTTCCCACGTAACCGAGGCATAAAGCCTAAGCTGCCACCTCGGTGAAATTAGACCCGGTGCCAAAACATTCATCGGCTTCGATTCCTTTCTGACCGAAGCATATAAGCTTCAGATTTTTCATTTTAAGCATCGTTTCGTTCATAACCGGTACTGTAGAGCTTCAAAATTATCAGAGTTTGTTCATTTCTTCGCGCTGCTGCTTCCTCATTGCTTCATTGCTTCTTCTTCGCGAATCCACTGTTCCACTTCTCCCTCTCACGGTTGAACGTCCTCTCTTCTCACCTTCACTGCCTCCAGCGTCGTCGTCCAACGCCGTCGTTGTCTCCGTCGTTTGTCGACATCGCCGCCACCGACTATTCTCACTGCCACCGTCTCCCTCTTCATCAATCATAAACGAAAGCCCTAATCCCCAATTTTCTTTCACTTTTTTTCTATCTCAGCGATTCATCTCTTTTGAATCCAATCCATGGCACCTATGGGTCCCGGTTTCCGATTCCACCGCATCGACAAAGAGCTGGTGGTGTTCTACCTGAACCTGAAGCGCAAGATCACCGAAAAGCTCTAATCCCCAATTTTCTTTCACTCTTTCTCTCTCTCAGCGATTCATCTCTCTTGAATCCAATCCATGGCACCTATGGGTCCCGGCTTCCGATTCCACCGGTTCTACCTGAACCTGAAGCGCAAGATCACCGGAAACCTGTCCCGATACGACATATCGCAGTGGTTGATGTCTACAAGCTCGAGCCTTGGGACCTTCCCCGTTAGCATTTTTCCCTTTTTTGTGGTGTCGAATTGTTAGCAATAGGGTTTGGTTCAAAGGATTCAAAGTGTTTTTTAACTTATTTTTGTTTTTCAGCTCTGTCGAAGCTGAAGACGAAGGACTTGGAATGGTACTTCTTCAGCGTGATGGACCGCAAGTATGGAAATGGCTTCAGGACCAACCGCGTCACCGAGAAGGGCTACTGGAAAGGACCGCCTTGTGGCCCATGGCGACCGCATCGCGGGGATGAAGAAGACCCTCGTGTACCACGCCCCTGTTCTTTCTATCACTGATTCCCACCTCTGCCAAGTTCAACTACCATCGATTCCCACCTCTCCTCGGGTACCCCTTATAGGCCTAAGATGGTTGTGAGAGCTTATATTTTTGCTTTGTGATCAATGTTTTGCGGACAACACCTCTTGGGATGATGATTTTTTTGGTTTTTTGTTTCGTGTTTTTCTTTCCTTGATGTTGCCTGCGTTGTGATCTTAACATACATGGGTTTATTTTTGCAGCCCATTAAGGAAGGTGCTCTTGGAAACATTCCAACCATTGCTTTCTGTGACACTGACTCACCCATGAGGTATGTGGACATTGGGATTCCTGCCAAACACAACATTGGGTGTCTCTTTTGGCTTCTTGCCAGGATGGTGTTGCAAATGAGGGGTACCATTCGTCCTAGCCTCAAATGGGATGTTATGGTAAGTATTCTCTTGGTCTGCTTTTCTTAGTGGCATTGTTAATGAGCTTATTGGGTATAATTTAGAGAGAGGTAGATTTTTGGGAGGATATTGAAGGAGTTTGTTTTCTTAATCTTTTGTTTGATGCAGGTGGACTTGTTCTTCTGTAGAGAACCAGAGGAGGCTAAGCAACAAGAGGAGGAGGAAGCTCCTGCTGGTGATTATGCCATCACTGACTATAATCCTGGTGCTATTGCTGCTGATGGCCAATGGCCTGGTACAATTGATCAATCGTGGACAGATGTAGTTCCACAACCTATTCCAGCTGTACTTGGCGTCAACTGGGGAGCCCCTACATCATTAATTTGTTTTGATAAACACGAAACTCTCACAACCATTGCTTTATTTGTTTAAAAAAAAATAAACCCTTTTACTAACTCGGTTCAACAATAAACCGAGGCCAAAGTCTAGCAGAATAAAAAAGAAACACTCTCTACTGGCTCGGTTAAAATAACCGAAGCAAAAGCATATATCTTTATGTCTCGGTTCAGAACCGAGGCAAAAAAGGTAGACTTTTTACCTCGCCTGTATATGTTTCGGTTGCAGAACCGGTGTCTATAAACGAAATTAACCGGTGTCATTTCCCTTTATTGCAGTTGTGAACTGAATGCTCTTGTAATGTCGTTCGTGCTTGAAAAATAAACTAAATCCATATATATAACAAAAACATAACACTGACGGTTTAATTGATTGGGTGAATAACTTAATTGATTAAAATAGAGAGTTTAGCTTCTTGATTAAACGATTTTAATTGATTAAATAAAAAATTTAATAGATTAAAACAGAAAACATACTACTTAATCAGCATATGTAACAGATATAGCAATAAGTTAATAACCTGATTCTACATTACATACATTTTAATATATTTAAACAACTAATTAATTTTAACAAGAATATTTAAACATCATTAAAAACAAATTAACCAGATTTAGATCATAAAAAATGTTTAGCTCTCTGTCAACATTTAATTTATTATTTGTCACAGGAAGAAAACCATGTAATATTCAAGAGAAACATTTTCTATATTTTAAGATATGTTTGAGTTAGGCCATAAACATCAAACTTTTTTATAAGAGAAAATTAAAAAAAAGAAATGAAAGTAGCCTATCTATAAACTAAATTAACTCATTTATAAAAACTTTTATTTATACGAACTAATCATAACTTTTTAAAATTATTTCTGTAATTATTTCTGAGTCTTTATGAAATTGCTGATCCAAGCGTCACATTAGTTTGATTATAATGATACTCAAGGCACATGCATTAAATTAAAATTAGAGGTAATTAGTTATGTATACGATTCTGAAAGAGGGCTCCACAAATTTGACCAAAATCACACAAACCCAACTAACCCACAGGAGAAATGGTCGCTCAGATTCTCCAAAAGTTGTCAAGTACACTTTCGTAACATCACCAACTCAGCTTTCTAGCAAATTTCAATTCAAAAACTTCAGATAAACTCTATTTAATACCAATCACATTAAATGTATTCCTTTAGACTTCTAAATAGTCACTTTTTAACTCTCTTTAGACTTCCGATCCCACCAATCCGACTTCTACAGCCATATAGACGTCCGATGTGGGGGGAACCGACTTCTATATACTCATTTTTGAAATCTAAAAAGACATTTTTTAACTCCCTTTAGACGTCTGATCCCACCAATCCAACTTCTACAGCCATATAGACGTTTGATGTGGGGGGAATCAACTTTTATATACTCATTTTTAAAATCTAAAAAGTTACTTTTTAACTCCATTTAAACATTTGATCCCGTTAGTCCGATTTCTACAGCCATATAGATGTCTGATGTGGGGGTAACCGACTTCTATATGGCTGCATTAAAACACCGTGAACGCAAGGCAGCAGTTACGCGCACTTAATGTTCATCATCTTCCTCACGTTTTCTCTCTACGGGTTACGCTTTTAAGGTTCGTTTTCTTTCTTTTGCACCGTTTTAAATTAATTTTACTCCGATTACATCACTCTTTGATGCATTATCTTTCATTTGAACCGATTAAAATGCGTTTTCGTTGGATTTTGGTGTAGTTTTGCTCGTGTTCTTGGGCAGCGTTCTTGGGCGGCGATTTCTTGCGTTTTGCACTCCTCCAATTCTCTCCACTACGTTTTTAAAATCATTCAATACAAAAAAAATGTATAATACATTCTCTTCAACTAAAATATAAAGTTGTAAACTCGAATCGCCATAAGCCAAGAGCAACCGGAGAGGCCTCAAGCAGAAAAAGATCCAATAAAATACAACAACGTTTTAGACATCTGATCTATAGTGTCAAACATCTATATAGACGTATGACTTGTATGGATCGGACGTCTATATAGACGTCTGACCTATTGGGTCCGACGTCTCATTAATGTCACCCATATAGACGTCGGACAGAGATCAGACGTTAAAAGCCCAAAATAACATATGTCTAAAGTCCTTTCTGCACTAATGTTGATTTGGTTAAAAATGAATGAATTTAACCTGTGAATTAGAAACTTTACAATCTAGATTAATATATCACGAGTTGATGGATTAAGTGAATTGACTCAATTATTCATATAAAGATGAAAAATATAGAATATTTATCATTTTCTTTTGAGGAGGAGTAACAAAAGAATACAGTGAACCAAATAAGAAGTGATTGAATTTGATGAAGTGTAGAATGACTGATCAAGAAAGAGGCATCGATGATTGAAAGTTAGAGAATAAAGTGAAGGAATCCCCCATGGAAAGCTCGTGGAAGCTAAGATAGTGTTGAGAATCCAAATGTGAGTCTAACCTCACATTGAATAGAAATGACAAAGTAGAGCATCATATAAAGATGAAGACCCATTAACTCATTGTCTTAAGGTTTTGGATATAGAGTGGTGTCAATTCTTTATGTGGTTGGACTCAGGTCTTATCAGTGTTTTATCTCCCCAGTAAACCTCTTTCTTGATAGACCCAACAACTGGTATTAGAATATCAATTTAGAATTATGATAAAGAATATGTAACAATAACAATTTAAATAGTGAATAACATGAAATAAATAGACATAGGAACAACCATCATGCAAACAAAGAAAATAAAAAATAGATAATAAGAATGAGTGATAAAAAAAATAAGGTAATTAAAATAAACAATGAGATTAAAGAAAAAAAACTAACAATGAATTAACAAATCTAATATTTTTATTTGATTTTTTTTCAACTTTTGTGAGATGAAAAATAGTTTTCACTTGTCAAAGTTAGAGCTCCTCCTTTATAAAAAAAAACACAAGTTGAGATTAACAAATTAGACAATACATGGTAGTATTCCCACCTTAGGAATCACTACTTTTTCATTCCATTCAAGTCATATCAAACCAAAATAACAATACAATTACTTCCAATCATATGCATCATTCTTCCATAATATATTAGTTTCTAAACAAGTTCTTCATAATTCAAATCACATTTTAGAAAAGAAATTTGTTACGCTCGCTCAACAAGCTCAGTTACTCGTTAAGTGAGCCCAATTACTCAATTAGTGAGTGACCTATGGAAAGGCAATCACTGAGTGACTAAATGGCTCGCTTAGCGAGTCAAGCACTAGAGCAAAATACAGATAAATGCGTCCATCAGGCAAACTTGCCCAACCACCCAACCTTCCTTTTCTCTCCCTGCCAAACAAAAATTTGGCTTTCATACAATGAGCTAACCTCTCTTAATTCTCTACCAAACTCGAATTTAACAGTCACTCAAGGGGAGTTTGGCTCGTCCAATGAGTCTGCATAACTTAGACAAAAAATTTGCATAAGATATGGTGTCTTGGCTTCTAAGCTTTTTTATTCTATAATCAAGTCAAACAACACCAATTTGGTAAAATGACTTATTAAGGGCCAAAACACTACTCCATAGATTCAATTGAAAACATGAACAATACTAATCTTAGTTATCAAATACCCTAAAAATGTTAAATCAAGACACCAAATCTGTCCACATGCAATATCAAGGCAAACAACAAAAATCACAAATCATTCATACATTAAAAAAATTGTTCTCTGCATGTAAATTCATTATTTTGAATAGATTTCACACAATCAATTTTCTCATTGATTATCATCATTCATTAGAATTCATAAATTATTAGTACAAATTATAAATTAAAACTGATTTCCCTTACCTAGTGTAGAAAACACCCTTGAATCAAAGCTGCTCTAAGAGCTTTAGATCTCATAAGATGTTCTAAGTACCAACACAAACATATGATAATAAATGTAAACATATCATTATGATCACAATAAAATATATATTCATTTAAGTTATCTTGAGTCACATGAATCCTTCCAAAATGCTAAATCAACTCAAACAATAAAACAAAAAATTAATTTGTTCTATTTCATATTTGTTGTAGTCTTTTCTATTTTGAATCTTTTGATGGTCTCTAGAAATTAAACATGTAAGAAACCGACTTAGAAAATTAAATAGAAAAAAATAAAATTTAAGAAAAAAAACTTAGAGAAAAATAATAAATTTTATATAATAAAACTCAATTTATTAAATCTATTTATAGTTGATTTTTATATGAATCAAATTAGGTGTCATGACTAAAATTACTACTATTTTTAAATTATTTTTTACGTCCTTAGAATTGATAACTGAAATAAATATTTTCTAATTAAAATGTTATTAAGTATAATAATAAAATCACTTAATTTCATTACATAAAATGTTCTTAATTAAAAGTATTTAATAGCTCTTCTTTTACAGTTAACAAAACCTTTTATATAAACATAATGTTTAGTTTGGGTTTCCTGGTGTTTGACATGATGAGAATAGTATGGACTATAATGGTATAATGATTAAACGAGGAAGCAAAGGAAAAATAATAATTAACAGGATCGAGTATCCAGGAAGAAAAATGGTAAAACTTATTATTGAGAAATTGTTGAAAATATAACCTAATTATTGAAAATGATTACAAGAACAATGGTCCACCCTGGTAATTAAAGTTTTCATTGTGACCATGAGGAGTCAGTTGGAACATCATATCAATGTTACGTGAAATCATTAGTATTAAATTAATGTAAAAAATAACACGTCCAAAAGTTGTTTTTTTTCTGGCGTCATTCTAAGAATACATTATTTTATTTTCATTAAAATTAAACAGTGACTTCTTAACGTACACCTACTTTGCTTTCCCGTGGATTGTATCTTTAGTTAATTATTGGCTTAATAGGGTTGTTCGTCTCTATTTTTGTTACTTTTATTACGTGAATTTTTTTTTTTCAAATGTTGAATGTAATTCTTTGTATCACATGCAAAAATAGCGTAGAAAGTCATGAATTCAACATTAAATCACTTAATAGTCAATATTAAAACTGATCGGTGGTAATTTTGTAAATAAATACAATTATTAAACTTCGTTTAGAATTATAATTCGACGTAAAAGGATATAAAACGTCGAATGACCTCAGTGTTAGACATCAAAATTAGGGAATTCAATAAAAATTTGAGCGGGAGATTGAAAATTCATTCACTTTATATTAGCGCGTGAGACCCTCTTCTTTGCTCAAACTTTTCTCGAACGAAGTTTGACGACCATCACATGTAATCTTTCTTTCATTTGATACAAATGCATGTTAATTAACTACCTTAGGTACGATTTTCGTTTGTTTTCATCGATTATTTTTGTGTTCTTGTCCTTCATATGCGCATTCTTCTTTCTCTCTCACTGGTGGCAACACTTTATTTCAATGAACCCGCTTTTTGAAGGTTAGTTTTCGTTTTCGTTTTGAAGAACTTATTTGTTGAATTTGTTTGTTGTTTTTTTTTTGTTGAATTTGCTTGTTGTTGTTGTTTGGTTGAACTTGTTTGTTGTTGTTTAATTGAACTTGTTTATTGTTTGATTGAACTTGTTTGATGTTTGTTGGTTGTTGTTTGTTGTTGATCCTAATATTATCATTCATAGTTATGTTTTTCAGGTTTCATAGAGTTGTAAAAAAGGATTACAATTATTTAAAAAACAAATTGATTAACGTTGTATATTGACAAAATTCAACGTTAAATTAATGTCGAATTTTAATTTTGGCGTCAATTTAATGTCTCCCAATATGATGTCGTTCTCGAATTCGACGTGAAAGGCCAAAAATATTTGACGTTGTACGCTGTTTTTGTATTAGTGTATCATAATTTATGTTTAATTTGATCCTTTTAGCTAATGACGTTTAAATCGTTAACGACACAATATTCTGGTCAGCCATTAGTGGATGAGTTGTTAGTTTTTTTATATACTAGGCAAATTAAAAGTAAATATGGCACTTGAAAGTGGTTTTGTTAAAACTCTTGTTCATAACCTTCTGTCGTTACAACTCTACTATCGTTGCATCGTCTTCGTGAACTCTCCCACCTCCTCCGTCCATCTCCTTCCTTTCATCGCCTAAAGAGATATTCTTCTCATTCCTTTTCTCTATTGTAGGTTCGACTCATCAGGAAACCCTTCTTCCTTTTTCCCTTTGAAGCAACCTGTGAAAGTGGACGCGGTTTGAGTACGAACAATGTCGCGGTGGCTGGTGAAGGCAACAGTGATGTGTTGCAAGGGGTACCAGCGACGACAATAGAGGGAATCGTGGTCCCAATCTTATAATTTAGGGTTTCTGATCTTGTTTTTTGATTTGGGAAATTAGGATTCATTTACGTTTTCGTGTTTCAAATTAGGGTTCAGAATTGGAATTTGAAATTGGGTGTTGTTTTGAGAAGTCCTTGTGTTCTGGTTTGAGAATTTCATGTCCTTGATGCTCATCTACAAATTCTTGGTGCGATTTGGGGGTTAGGGTTCCAACAAAACCACTTTCAAATATCAGGTTTTCTTTTAATTTGTCACGTGTATAAAAAAAACTAACAACTCATGCATCGATGGCCTGGATACTGTGTTGTTATCGATTTAAACATCGTCAGCCAAAAGAACATGAATTACAATGTAAGAGATTACATTGAACATTCGAAAAAAATGAGTTTCACATCGAACAAAGTTTACGAAAATAGGTATCAACAAGGGTATTAAGCCTTAATTTTTTTAAGATAATTTAAATTATAACTTTTTTAATTTCTGATTTAGCATTTTAGTACTTTTATTTTTTCTAGAAAAAACAAACTTAATATTTTCATTGATTCTTCGATTTTTTTATACATTCTATTTATTTTTCATTCTATTTTTAAGTATGTTATTTTATATTTTTTATGATAATTGTAGGTCAAATTTAATTGTAGGAGATATAAATTTATATTTATTGATTTAATATATAATGTTGTGTATGTGTTTTAGATAAATTTTCGTTTAACTTAAATGTAAGATGTAAAAATGTACCATGTTTATAATTCAAACATAAATATTAATAATTTAGTTATAAAATTGTTATCATATATTTTTATATATTTATTAATCTTTTATATGTCATTTGTAAATTTAATGAAAATATTTTTTGTGTTATGACATTTATTTTCCTAAAATATAATTAAATTAATCAAAATATAAAATCTGAAAAAGTAAACATGAGTAAATTTAAGAATCAAATAAATATTAAATCTTTTAAAAATTTTAAAATCGCAAAAATATATAGAAAATCATAGACCAAGATAAATAATTAAAAAGAGACTAAAAGTAAAATTTTATTTTATGTTTTTTAAGTATATACCTTTTATGACACGTATGATTTAATCATTTCAACCTGAACAAATTGATTAAAAGTAATGAATGATCAGTGTTGGGATCCGTTATAACAGTTAATTTTACAAAATATGACGGTTCAAATTAGGTTCACATATGGTTGTTGAAAATTGTGAAATTTGGGTATTAAAACTTTGAATTAAGGAAACATTTACACCGATGCCCATTAACTAGTCTAAACCACCAAATAACTATTAAGATTTGATGCATGGTTATAAATTTATGTAAACTAATCCTATATTTTTTTAATTTTATTTCATTAATGATTCAGCTTATTTTAAATTTTAAAGTTAAGAGAATTATTATTTTTTAACCTACTTAAAAACATACCAGGCTCATTTCCTATAAAAGAAATATCAGACATAATTTGCAATTCTTAATAAATTTTAATTTACAATAAATATGATCTAGTAGATAATTAGACATCGTTAAAATTTCATGCCCCTTTTTATCTAAACAAAAAACAAAATTTAAAAGAACTAATTCGGACCGTCGTTTTAAAAATTAATGACATTTTTATTTTTTTAATTAGACATTTAGGTATTTTTTATTTTAAAGTCTAAAACTCCGAGATGATTTTATTTTTAAAAACGTTAAAAATGAAAGAAAAAAAAATATTTAAACTATATTTGAAAAATGTTGAACTATTAAATGTGGTAGAACTAGTTTTTTTATATATATTTGAGAAAAAAAATCGACTTCACCATCATGGGTGTGGTAAAAAAAAGTTAATTTAAAAGTAAAGCAACTTTCTGGGATGTAATATTTGACACCAATTTTCAACATCTGTCTATAAAATAATCATTTTAGTATTGTATCTATGAAAATGTTCTTTTCACACAGAAAAAAGACCAAGTGGCTGGTACACATAGTGCATTATGCGAAAAAAAACAAGTGATTCAATAACTATTGTGCATGTTTTTTGTCATTGTTGGAATAGTAAGAGTTTGAGTACATGGCATGCTTCCTATAATGGAGACAAATCTTATATAAACAAATAGTAATGTGGTTATATATACGATCCATTTTGTTTTGTAGGGTGCTAAACCATATGACAATGAGCATAAGTTGAAACATTAGGATTTATTTTATATGACCGAAAAAGGTTGATAATGGATACAAATCATTGAGTATTAGTTTTACATTGGATTCTCTAGAATCATAGTTAAAAAAGAGTGATTGATGTAATTAATATTATTCACTTTCTGCTTGTTAATTATAAGTTTGTGTTTAAATTTAAAACTAAATGAGTTAACATAAATCTCCAAGCATACACTCAAGACAGTATTTGAAATAAACGTTGTTTGAGTTTTTGACTCAATTTTCGGTTACTTTTGAGTTTGGAGTGAAGGGATTTATAAAGGTTTAATTTCTCCTTAGGTTTTTATTTTCGCCCAAAATCTCGTATAAGTTCCTTTTTTTTCGGCGTTTAAATTGAGTCTTTATTTTTGTAAATTGAATCAAATAAAGATTTTTCATCAAATTGATCAAACGTTGTTAAGGAGGGTGTGACGTGACAGTGTAATTTTTTATTACGTTGGCATGCTGACACCCTGGTGGTCGGTCACTCAGTCTGGTGATCGGCCACTCACCAAACCGACCATCCAGCCGACTGATCGACCACCAAACTGAGTGGTCGACCACCAGGCTGACTGACCATCAAACCGAGTGGCCAACCACAAAACCGAGTGGCCGACCACAAAACCGAATGGCCGACCATCAGGCTGGTCGACCCACCAGGCCGACCACCCACCAGGGTATCAGCATGTCACGTCAGCATGTCAACTTCCCTTCCACATGTATATTGTCAGCATGTAACACTCTCCTTAACAACGTTTGATCAATTTAACGAAAAATCTTTATTTGATTTAGTTTTACAAAAATAAAAATCCAATTGAAACGTCGAAAAAAAAAAAGAGATCTATTTAAAATTTTGAACAAAAATACAAATTTAAAGAGAAATTAAATCGATTTATAAATAATGTTTGAGTTTAAGGCATGTTATTCTTAGTATTTTGTGTCACCAAAGTGATGTCACTGTCGAGAAAAAACTTTGTTGAGACACAGCGTAATTAAAGGGATGTGCTAAAATTCTTGATTGAGATATCTCTATCTTTTCAGTTCATAAGTTATGTTAAAATACATTAAGTTCACACTTGTCAAATATCATACAACCTCCTCTTTATTCACACCAACTTTATGTACTGCTATGACTTAGACATTTATCATTGTCGATATGAATACGAAATCAACCTGAGTCATAAGTCAATTGATTTCGTACATTCTAATCTTAAGATTCTAATTGTAATTCCTATATTCTAATGAAAATTCACAAGCTGCTTTTATAGAAGATACTTATGTAAGAATTATTTTAACATGAAGTTAGTAATTCAATTGATAAGATATTATCATGATAAAAATTACTAGTTTAAAATTTAAGAAGATATCTAATTATGATATTAATGTGTAAAATTTTTAATATCTTTTATATTTATTTTATTAGAAAAAAAAACATTCATATTAGTAATGGAAGTTTTGTTTTGTTAGTATTTATATTTGATTGATGAGATATGGTACAGGTTTGTAGTCATAGTTTAATTTGATTTTATTTTTAGTTTATGTGATGTCTTCAGGACACTTCTCATACAAAGTAGACGAAGTTTTGTGTAGGTTGGGAGTTTTGTTTTCTCCAATTTTTCATTGTATATTTATATATTTATATATAAATAAAAATAATTTAATTTAATTTTAATATATATATTTTATTTGGTATTCTTAAAATTTTGTATATTAATCTTGTTTTTCACAAAATATTTTCTAAAGATATGTTGGTGACATGAAGAACTAGACATCAATTACGAGATTTCATAGCAACTTAAAAGGAACATATACAAAAAATTAGTATAAATATATATATATATATTAAGTTTTAGTATATTTGACTCCCTCAAATTTGTATATACTTATAAAAAAGAATTGGCACTTTAAAATATTTTTTAAAATTCCGTCACAATATCTCCAACATAAAATTAGATATTTGTGAGTGGTCGGAACAATAATATATCTAATAAATTTTGCTAGAGATGCACACTAGATTGATTGGAATGATTACTCATTTTGGATGAAAAAAAAATCTTCACAAAGGTTTCAAATATATCACAAAATACAATTATAGAGGTTTTCACAAATTATTTTATAGAAGGAAATTTCTAAAAATAAAATATGTTTAAAGTTATACCAGTCTTCTCATATTAAAGAGAAGTGATTTATAAGTGTACAAACTTAATTGTTTTAGTCAAAGTTTGCCCTAACCACTTTCGTAAACTTTCACAATAAAAACCTCAAAAATATTTTTGGAAGTGTGTGAATTTGCAAAGACTCTAAAGGACCAAAGGAAGGTCTATATTGGAATTTAGGGAAACTCTCCAATTTGTCACAAGAGTTAGAGAAGAAAAATAAAGGAAAGCTTTTAAGAAAAACAATAAAAGTGAAAAAAAAAAAAGTAAACTAGACGTGATCCTAACTTGAACTTCAAGTGAAACTTACAATTCTTGGAACATTTTCACAAGTCTAACGCACAAATTATTACAATGTTTAGTTTAAGAGATTAGATTGCACCAAATATATTTTTCCAATACAATGCAAAATTTATAAAATAAAAATGGCAACACAATGTGTTTGTTTGGTCTTCTTAGTGCAGGCTTCACAAGTTTCTTTTTCTCTCAAATGTTTGAAATCTTCACAAGGAATTCTTCTTACTATCCAAAGTCTTCAAATATGAGAGAGGTCAAAATCTTCTTTTAATCTTGCTCCAACACCTAAAATACTACTCTAAAGAGATAAGTACTTTAAGAAAAAAATTATAATCAATTTCAACAAAGAATAAGAAAAATACAATTAAGAATAGACATAAATCAAATGATGGGAATAATGACAAAACTCAAAAAGTAAAAATAATAATAAAAAGAATTATTGAGAAAAAAAGGAAGTTAAAAAAACTAATGAATAGTTCAAGATCAAGAATACTAATTAATACAAAACCAAAGCTAAATTGAACCAAAAACATTTGAATACACCATGACAATTGCAATATAATGATTAATTTCACTTTTAAAACTTTGAATTTAACTTAACCTAACAAAACTAATTTAAAATATGATATTTTCACTTAGTATAGTTTGATCTCTATTCTTACAAGGTCTAGTGTATCCTGTGAAGACTCTTCAAATACTTTCTAGCAAAGACTCTTTAATCTTCAAATCGAGATGTTAAAAGTCCACACCTCTTCAAGACGGAGAGGGGGTGTGCCTACAGAAGATAATTTGACATCCAAGTTAGTCGAGTGCATTAGATAAATGAACACAAACTGTTTACCTCAATGATTGTGCTATTTATAGGATAATTAAAATGTTTGTGAGTCATCACTTATATGGGCCTAGGTAGGTCTAATGACTCATTTATCTCATGAGTTAGTTGTTTGATCTAGATTATGCTAAGTTACATAGTAATATGCCATTAACTTTGTTAGTTTGAAAGGTAGTTAGACAGGTCAACTGGTGGTCGAGTAGATCACCATTAGCTTCGGTAGACGATACATGATACTGGTAGAAGACATGCAGTCCGACAGGTGGCACCTAGTTATCAACATACAACACTCAGTCCTGGTTGGTAACACATAGTCCTTAGCAAGTGACACATGACACTCAGTAGGCAACACATAACCTTCGACATGTAACAATCGTCCTTTGACATGCAACACATTACCCTTAGTAGGCAGTGCTTAACCTTTGGCATGTGACACATGACCCTTAACAAACAATGCTTAACTTTTGGCAAGTAACACTCGACCCTCGACAAGTGGTATACAAGCCTCAATACGCAATATATAGGTCTCGACAAGCGACATGTAAGCTCGACAAGCGATATATAAGTCTTGGTAAATAACATATAGATGAGACATGATATATTTTGTACTAAGTCATCTTAGAACAAGATCAAATTTAGACTGAAGAATAATTCACCTATAGTAAAATCTTATTTAAAATCAGTTATATATATTTGATGAACTAGTTTTTTCTCCCATAAAATCAACTCTGTGAAAAGAAAAACATATTCAAACATAACCCACACTTAAAAAAGAAATAGTAGAATCAATTAAAGTAAATAACCAAGAACGAAACCATTCTCATTGATCTTATGGACGGTCGAATTTGGAGCTATTAGATGCTTTGGTGCATGGAATGGGAATCTATATTATCTTTCTCTTAGCTCCTGAAAAAACCAACTTTCTAGGATGCCCCAAAAGTGCAAAAAGAAAAGAAATCAAGATAAAAAAAAGCTGAAAATAATTATTGGTCCCTATAACAAATCTTCTGGCGTAAAAGCTACGAAATAAACTATATAACTTGGGCCAAAGTGTCTCATCTAAAGCTGAAATTAAATTCCCAGAAATTCCACGATTCATCAATTTATCATAAGTAGGGTTATCATGTGGGTGTTTATTTCTTCAAAAAAACAAAGGTAAGGCATACCAATTAATAAATATGTATTATTAATATTATTTTTTTATTCTTATTAATTACTAATTTGAATAATCAATTGTCCACCAAAATCAACCAACAAAAAGCAGATTTTTTTCTTGGTGCCATGACCTACTTTTCATTGTGCAGCATAATGGTCCCTTTCCTACTCTAAAATTCCATTTTTTTTATAAAATTATTATATTACATAAGTGGTGTTTGCCAAAAGAAAAAAAAAATCTACACTTTTCTCAACAGCTGGCCCTTATATCTTTATAATTTGTCCTATACATTAGAACATCACTCTTGTGAGGGAAAAACCACATGGAAAGAGATGGCGAACAATGCCTAATTATTTTTGCATTATGCAGCAAAAGACAATTGTTTTCAAGGATTCAATACACATCTTTTGTCATCACCTGCACCGTTAGATTTAGATACATGCAAGAAAAGGGTCAAACTAATTTTATATTCTATTAATCCAACACACCGTTAACATGAATGAATAATTACTCTATTTTCTTACTATTATTATTAAATAAGAAAATGAGATACAACTTTGGTAAGATTAAAGTTAAACAACAAAATAAACCAGCTTTACTTATTTCTAGAATGAAATACACATTAAAGAACATTTGGGCAAAAAACTTATTCAATGTTATAAAAACTTTTTGTTAAAGGGTGAAGGAAAGCAAAGGTAAGTAAGTATATTGTTTGCCTCAAACATCCAAAAGCACACAATTGACAGAATATTCTATATCCCAAAATCACCCACTTGCCACATGCAAAACCAAGTGCCAACATTTCTCAAAAGGGTAGCTTTAAGAGGAGCATGGGCAAAGATAATGCTTGTAGAAAAATTAAAAAAACATAAATTGTTCACAAAAGATATACTGATTTATCACATGAATTCAATACCAATTAGATATGAGTCAAATAGACTGAAAAAACCAATTATTCTTAATCCAAAACTTTAACATAAAAGATTTATGAGTTATATATATATATATTTTTTAATTCTTATGAGATTTAAACTCATTTGAATTCTTAATAATATTTCTGAAAAATAAATTTTGAATTTAAAATGAACCGTACATGAACATTTAAAAACACAGGTTGTTCTAAACAAAGTTACTTCTAGAATTGGATAAAATTGCATACACTTTTTCATGCTCATTATTAAGGGTTCAAACTAATCATAAGTTCTCAACTACCAATTCTTCACATATGATGCAAAATCTTGAGCACTTTACTTGCTAAATAATTCAACTTTGGAATCATTTGGATTATAGTGAACATTACTAACCTATGAAATTATGATGCCTAATATACCCACCAGAAAAAGTATGATGCCTAGGGTTATTAGCATGAGTTATGTTTTGGTAGCCTTGGTTAGTCAAATGTCTGTATTTCAATTTCAAGACAAGTGTGTTAGGGAAGATCTTAAACAAATTATTTTTTTATTAATTCATTTTGATTCAATTATTTCAAAAAAATCATAAATTGAACCAAATGAATCGAATCAAGAGAGGGTTGATTTGATTTACAAAATTGAATCCTTGTTCTCATATAAATGTATGAAATAATATGTTAAAAAATGAATTTATTAAAAACAATATATTATGCTAAAATTCTTTTATATCTGCTTAATAATGACAAAATAATTTTGAAAAATAATTATTAAATCGTAAAACTCCGTATATAATAGTTAATAATAAAATTAATTAATATAATTGATTTAGCGTATACTCATCTGTTAGATACAAACCTAATTTTCAAACCCACACGTTTTATTGATTTTATTAAAATTTTAATCGATTTAACTAATTTTATTTGAATTTTTAAATTAACTATACTAATTCAAATTGATAAATATTCTAATTATAGTCTCACACCTAAAAAAATACATTAAAAAACATCAAGTTAAAAATCTTTGAAATGGGCACTGTCCATCCAATTTGGTCTTTGTCATTAAGAACAAGCAAATTTAATCCTTAATTTTGATAACTAAAAGTTAGTTTAGTAAATGATGTTGTGAAAATTAGTTGTTAGAACAGTTAATGTAGCAGTTTAAAACTGAATTTTCTCCTTTTGAAACATTAAAGGCAGAAACAGTGCGGATTTCATTAGCCAATGTTTTACCCATGAGGGAGGTTTTGGGCCACTTAACAAGGCGAAGTCCATTAACTGAGAAAAGTAAGTTTAGGATTTCTATTAGCACACCCTCTTTCTCTATTTTTAAATTTTCATCCATCAAAATTACCCTTTCTATTTGTGCCATGTCAAGGTTAGTAGTAGTTTCTTTATTTACTTAGAAATTTGCTGCCTTTATTCATTCAATGACTTTTTTTTAATTAGATTGATTTTTTTTTATTTGATTAATTCGTGAATTTCAATTCCAATACATTTGATCCAACCTATTTAATATTTTCGTAAATAAGATAATGACATTTTTTTTATTTGACTATATTATGAACAATCACTTTTTTTTCAATTCCCAAAATGATAATTATATACAAAATAATACGTTACTGATAAAAGTGCAACATATATATATATATATATATATATATATATATATATATATATATATATATATATATATATATATATATTGTTTACAAATATGAAGTAATATTAAAAGGTATTTATCATGAAAAAAAATTACCTTTAAAAAGTATATTTTAAGATATTTTCAATTCAATAATTCAACTCGCCCCAGATAAAATTGCTAAATAAAAAAGATAAGTTAAACCCAACCCATTTGAATAGGTTTCTGAGTAAGCGTTATTGAATTTCTTTTTGTCACCCTTTGTTTATTCTGAAACCAAAAAATACAATTACAAAAATTCAACCCTAAATAATTAAGAAACGCCCCCAACAAATTTAATCTCGCATATCAGTTTTGATTTGCCAACAGCATTGTTCAATTAATCTGCCATTTGTTCACCAAATGTCCCAAAGCTAGTTTAGGCATATACAACAGTTTATACACAATTGTTTGTCTATCTTTCTCTACCATTCAAACATAACGAATTATGTGTAGCAAAGTGGTAGATAAACAAAATTATTGTCCGAATTGTTCCATAAATTGTTATAAACATAACATTTCTCAAAACTAAAAATGGTGAAGAGGTTGCTTTGAAGCAGTTGTCAGATAGTGCTGTCATAGGTACAGACTTAAAGAGACAAAAGGAGTGTGTTAACATTTGCCATTCTTTGGAAAGGCACATCCAATCTGATTCAAAGGTACTTAATGGATTAACCTTGTACTGTTGTACAATGATCAACATACACAATAGTGGATTTGCTAGAGGCTAAGGCAAAACATTCAAATGTACGTAACATTAGATTAGATACATGATATGGGGGAACGCAATCAATGTACGTAATCCCCATAGTTAATTCGTTATCCTAAACAAAAAGACTGAAAACTCTAGTTTGTTTGAACTACAGATTGATTAAGAACACTACTAAAATACTTTAAAAGACCAAAATAATGTATACATGTTGAGATATCCAGTGCTCCAATAGACTGGGAAAAGGAAGAGGAAAGTTTTGCAGAGTACTGGCAACTATATAAGGTAACTGTTATTGTACAAAAGAAAAAAGATTGTCTTCATAAAATTTTACCTGCACCCTTTTTCTTCATCAGGTGAATTCACCATCATGAAATCTTTAGTCAGATCACTAGCTACCCTGAAAGAAAATACAAGATATTATTACCAGATGCCACAGAGCTGTCAACTATGCCAGAAGATAAATTGAAGATTGTGGTAGATGTAATGAAGTACCTCATGAAATTTGATAATGTCAATTGAAGGCCCCTCCAACTTTTAACAAATGACAACAACCAATTGAGGAAAAGAAATGAACTACAGTATGACAACACTTAGCCAGCGACCTTAATTGCTCCCAATTCATCAATTTTTGAGCTCTTGTGCTGCAATGATATTAAGAAAATCAATAGAGAAGTTCACGTGAGATTGGACATGATCAACCACAGAGAAGAGATGGACATTTCAGAAATGTATAGAAAAGAAAAAGAAGAAAATAAAGGTTGAAAGCTTAATCTCCAGACAAAGTGTTTTCCTTTATTACCTTACTCCTTTTGTGTTTGTGCACATCATTAACATCATCATCTCCATCATGCTTCCTTTTCTGAAATATAGTGAGTTAAAAAAGATTAATAAATACAACCAAGTTTTTGCAACATGTCCAGGTAAAATGTGGAGCAAATCCCCTTTTAAAATGCTAACATCAGTTGAGACAGATGTCAATAATCAGATCGTAAATCACAAAACAATTTAATGACCTTTAATCATCACTATGAAAAATTGTTGAGTTAATTTGCAAGGTTATGGAAGGACTTTTAGAACCATTTTTATTCTCAATTTGAACACGAGGCCATCTAAAATTTCTCAACCTTTTCATGGTGTTTCTTTGAGTGATCAGCACTGGAATCACGATGTCCACTTTTATCTTTCTTTTTGTCCCTATCCTTGTCCTTGTCTTTGTCTTTGCTTCGGTCTTTATGACGATGCTTGTGCTTCTTATGCTCCTTGTCCTTATCTTTGTCCTTGTCTTTGTGCTTTTTATGCTTCTTCTCCTTGTCTTTGTTTTCACTTTTTGATTTTCCTGAAATAGTAGGAATCCCTTTCTCCGCCTATTAGGGGGAAAAACAAGGAATAAGTGCATGTATATGTCAATAAAGGACAAACTCAGCTGCTTTTTAGAAGAAGAAATGGTAGCATATCAATTAATTTTATGCAACAAAAGCAGATTAATTAGGATAAAAATCAGAGAAAACTTCTTACAGCGGGCAAGTCAACGGGAGCTGTTTCCCTTAGTTGAAAAGCCTCCTTGAGAACATCTAGGTCAAAAGGCTGAATACGAGCATTTGTATCTCTAAAGGAGGATGTATACTGAATAAGTTGATCCAATTGCATCCCATCTCCTTTTCTTATTTCTGTGTCTCCTACAACATTGTGAAGGTAGTGTGTGTCCGCAATAGGAACAGGGAGAGGCCTCTTGCAGAAAAACTCATAGTGGGGTAGTAATTTGAAATGACTTATAAGATCCACAGCACCTGTCAATTCTCTTGGTCCTAATGGTTCAAAAGACAATATTATAGGACAAAAAGAAACACATGAAAGCTTACGGTAAAAGTTGAAAACGGGATGCTTGCATGGTAATTTTTGTAAGACAACGGTACAAATTCTGAATAGATGTCTAGAGCATTATATGTCCACACTTTCTAATTTCTTTTCATCAAATAAATTCGGCCATAACAGTAAATAAACCCATTTGAGCACTTACAAAAAAACATGGCAAATTTTGGGTTCCTATAAACATAACATAGTTTTGGGTTCACAGATACAAAGTTGAAAATTAGAGTAGAAGAGTTTATCTTTCTTGGGAAAAAATATATAATCAATGTACATGCCGATTTCAGTTTTTATGCTATAAGAGAAAAACTTTTATGACAAATATATATCCATGTCCAAAAGTCCAAACCAAAAAGAAAAGCATACACCAATTTCACAAAAATTGAAGATGAAAATAATTCATCATCATCATACTATCCTTCAGCTGAACAGGAAATCAACCATCTCATCAGTCTGATTACTTAATGCATTCTACTTTTTCCTTTCAATTTCAAAACTGTCAACAAACACTAATTGACAAAATAAAAACTCTGTCAAATGGGCAAATGAATATACTGTTAAAAGTTATAAATACTAACTGTTTGAAATTTTACTTAAGTTTCATCAAATGGACAACTCTTACACTCAATGTTACATCAATAGGGTCTGCTTCGATAAACTTCTTCTTAAGCATTTCTAGGAGAAGAAAATAAGAAGGAAAAATGAAATAGACTTCCGTATAAGCTAAAACTAATTTATGCATGAGTTAAAGTTCATCTTTTAGAGAAGCTAATATGAGCGAGCTAATGCAAATTTAGCACACATAAAATAATTTCAGTTTAGGAGAAGCTCATTTAATTTCTTTCTTCATATTTTTCTTTCTTAAAAGTGATTATAGATGAGTTTTACCCAAATAAACCATACTAATATAATATTACACAACAAACAAAGATTTATATAAAATAATATAATGAATAACACTAATGTAACAAGCTTTTTACCTCCTCCAAACTTTTTGCCTTCAGGATCCATAATTCAATCTTGCATGAGTTGTTGAACCATTACCAACTGCAATTTATTATATGACACAAGGCATCTCATCCATAAATGTCAAAATAGGTTTCAATTGCAAGATATCAAAATGAATACAGGTTCTGCATACAAGGGCAGAGATTTTCTGATAAAGAGGTAACATTGTATTAAAGAAAAAAAAACTAGGGAAGTTAAATAAGAGTGTGAATAAGGTATCCGCAGAACCATTTAAAAGGTAAATTGCAATAACTACTTCTAAAGTTCATGAAATTACACAAACTCCCCATGTTTTCTTAACATTTACAACAGCCTCCCTTCATTGGGGAACAAAGTGAAATGTTCTTTAAGCAATTAAAAAAGGGGGTTAGTGTAACGTATAAGAAGAATCTAGGAAGTTACACAGTGTTCTTGCCTTGAAGGCAAAGATTATGGGAACCATGTTGGCAATTGAGTTAGCTGTGGTGAAAGGATGGTCATCCATTTGGTTGGAAGATTCTATGCTATTAGTTGAAGCCTTCAAGAAACCTGTTATTGTTCCCCGAACTTTGAGGGGGTGATGACATTGTTGTTTGATTATTTGTAGTATTTTTAAATTTTTTAAGGTAATAAGAGTGCTGACAAACTAGCAAATTTAGTGATTGATTCTAGGAAATATTTTGTTTGGTTTGAAGACTTGCCCACTAGTATTAGGCAAGATTAATTAGAAACTGGTTTGGACTTCCAGAGTTTAGGTTTTCATGATTGTATCATGGGTTTGGTTTGGTCAACCATGTTTGTACTATTTCTATTCCTTTCTTTCTTTTCAATAATACAATTTTCTTTAAGAGCAAATGATTGGTGAACTTTGGGGGGAGAACCTAATCGGGAGGCCAGAGTTTCGTAGTGATGCCTAGAAGAGAATAACCTTTCACAAAACGAAAAAATTATAGGAGGTTAGTGTAAAACAATATGGAGAATTTTTATAATTTCACAAAACCTCAAGGCTAGTTAGTGTAATTTACTCTTCAAAAAAAGGCAGAAATGAAAAAGCAGAAAACTAAAATTGCAACAAAGACACTGCAAACACGCTGTATTTTTATATTTGTATTGCGAAGTGGCCATTGGCAGAATAACTCATTGCATGGTTAGAATTTCAAATGATCTATAAGATCCAGAATTGTCATTTTAGTTAGAAACTGTGCACCCATCACCCAAAGTCAGTGTTTTCATGGCCAAAAATGACATAGAAACTGTGCACCCATCACCCATGCAGTACCAAACCGAATTATGTATATCTATGGAGGTGATCAACCATGAATTCCGCTGGCTATCATAGCTCTTTACCATCACAGAACTCTAAAACAGTTAACACAAAAGCTAAAAATGTATTGCAACTTATCAATATCATAAAGTAAAAGCACGTGTCTCTTCATATATCCTCAGTAACCATTCACCGCATTCACAGACATACCAAGCAAATATATATAAATCACTCTGCCTCAAATTACTTTCTGCTAAATTACTGTGAATAAGCTTCTGAGACATTTGAAAAAGCAATAGTATTCCGACAAAACATCATTTTACTTGCGCCATAAAACTTAATATTTATAATATGACTGAAAAAAACCCTAGCCAGTAAAAGTTTATTTAGAATGAACATTCTACACCAACATCTATTAAATATTAATGTGATTTAAATACTAAGGATTGCAACCTATTTCACCTAGCTTTCCCACAACACATCATTCGACCTGAGTCAAAATCCCCAATGTGTGTACAACATCAATTAACAAAAAGTAAAGATTATTCTTTGCCCACAGTCAAAAATCTGCACATAGAAAATGCACCTATATAATTTATTCTCCTTGTTAGTTTATTTTATATTTTTCCCTATTTACAGACATTTAATTTTCAAACCACATAGGTAAGAAAATCTTGCAAGAGAATTCCCTATGGCACAAAAAATCATCATCCAATAAGGGATCTTTAAAATTTTTAATGCAAAGAGAACTCTCACATTTACTCGTATCTCCCATCCCCAAATGCCATTCTGAGGGCATAAATAAGTTTATTTGAAAGGGGTGCTACACTGCTAGTCCAAATTTTGGAGCAGCCCTTGACGGATCTACACAACTATTGACAGCTATCTAAAAGAACAAAAAATTATGCGACTGGAAGTAACTTATATATTAGAGACAAATTCACTTGGATACTAGGCTCGTTTAAATCCAATTCTGAAATGAAGCAAAAACAATGAATTGTCAAAAACTAAACTAGGGTTCTAGAAAGCTGCACTTGAGCATCCAAATGAGTAGCTCGTATTTTTCAAAAAGATAATATGCAGATTTCTCATTTGCTCATTACATGGAAATAAATAACCTTAAAACTACAATTATCAATCTCTTATTGCATTTAACTCTGAAAATGGTATGGCAATGATGACCGTTATTTTAAATATTATATAAAGTAAATAATTTATACTACATATCTATATACTCAAAATCAACACAAAAAACATAAAACTGAAGAAATTTTGTGGAAAATAGTATGTAACAGTTTACACATACAATCACCATCAATCTAGGAGCAACAACATAGCAATGAAGAAGATGGTGAAAAATAAATGTCAAAACAGAGGCAACTTTTTGTGGAATAACAAATCTTGATGTACCAGGTTAAAAATTGGTTATTTTGGTGGTACCACTATAGCATGTGAAAAGCCGTCATCTCCGGTAATTACAACCCAAGGCTGCTCCATTCCACTATCCCACTATAGAGACACTATATGGCACCATTAACTACTAGGCTTAAGACTTGGATAATTAGCCATAATTACTTTAATTTTGTTGATACTAATAACCAAATTTGGCTATTTTGGTAGTGCCAGCATAACGCACCAAAATCCGTTGTCTTGGTAGCATTATTTTAGCACAAAAAAGGCGTTATATTGGTTGTTATAGCTGTTACCTTGGTAGCATTATTTTGGTCGTTATAGCTGTTATCTTAGCATTATTTTGGTCGTTATTTATAGCTGTTATGGGAAATCACTTTGTTATTTGAATCCCATAGCAAACCAAGGCTGCTCCACTTGGCATCACACTATGGTGGCCTATGAACTAATATGCTTAAAACTTAGAAAATTAGCTTAATTACTTTAATTTAGGCTATACTAATAACTATTTTGCAATTTTCTCTTCTGTTTTTTGAAGGCGACCTGATCTTGATTGGTTAGGCTTTGAAAAGATTAAGTCCCTGCTTTCAGAAAAGGGAAAGCTCAACCATGACCAGCATATGAAGTGGACAGTAACCCTACACGAATTTTACTAGAAGAAGCAAAAATTCAAACCCTAGAATCATCAATCTTAACCCCCACACCAGGTTAGTCCTCTAAGAGCACAAAAGCAAAGGGGGCAAGGGGATCCAAGAATGTAAACAGTTCAACGCACACAGCCTCATCTGAATTTTGAAATACTAACACTAATTTCTAATCGGTTTTCAATACTTAGCATCTCTTCAGTCAAAACCGCTTTCCAATTCCCCTTCTCCCAGTTTTCAAATTTTGGGATCACTAAATATTCAAACGTAACGTTCAAAAAAAAAAAACAATAACAAAAAATTAGAAGAACTTCTCAGACAGTATCGTTGAGCAGAATACTGGTAAAAATAAACACCACCACACACACCCCAGAAGAAACAAACCACCCTCCTCACCTGAGTTGATAATAACAATAATAAGAAGAAAAAATATGCAGGAATTGAAACAGTGAAGAAAACTCACATGAAGTGAGGCAATTTTGGCTTTGAAAGCAAACAAAAAACCCAATTCTGAAGAACCAGAGCAACGCCAATCTAGAACCTTCTCGCCCTTCGACCACCCGACAAATATCTCCGGAAAGCTGCGCAAAATTGGAATTGGTAAAGCGAAAAAAGCCAAAATCCGCAAAAGGGTACTCGAGTTTGCGAGGAAAAGAGGAACCTTTTTTCCGTGCAGGAAAAACCAGCGCGAGAATTAGAATTGACCCGTGAAGGAGTTGGCGTGCGAGAATGGAAGAAAGGCCGAAAAGTGCAGATCCAAGCAGTGGGAGAAGAAGAAGAAGATTTGGGTCCTCACAACAACACGTAAAGAGAAGATCTTTGGGTTCAGTTCTGGAACAAACTGTTTTTCCTTCGCAACTCGCTCGTGTTTGTGTTTCTCTGTTTTTTCTTTCTTCCTTCCTCTTTCTTTCAGTGTAAAAAAAACAGCAAAACCCAAAATTCTCTTCTATTGCCGATGCCAGTTGCCACCTCTGAATTTATATTTAGCCCTAAGTATGGGTAAATTATCGATCTTACCCTTGGCCAGTGCTTCTGCTATTGGATCAGGTCTTTATTTAATTACAGCAATTGCCACCTTATTTGGGAAAATAGAGTGAGTGCCATGAATGTGCATAGGAAAGATTTTCTCTTTTTTGTTTTTGGTACAATAGTATCATAGTAGACATGTTGAAATTGGGACATTATCCACCCAATTTTCTAAATGCCCTTATTCTTAAGGTACCAATCATTTCACACTAGGGTACATATCACCAAACTATGTAAAATTATCACAATAAAGTCCTTTCTCAATAAAATGGCATCATTTTTTCTCCTTTACAAACTTTGTTTTGTTTGAGTTGGTTTGATATGGAGTGAGAAAGAAATTCAATCAAATCATTCAAGCCTTTGTTTTATGTTCGTTTTGCTTGGATTGTTAAGTTTAAATCAAGTTGGTTAAAGAGTAATAATGTATTGGATTAGGCTCTTTTAATTACAATAACTATGGATAACCAAAATAGAATTTAAGGAAAACCCTAAACTTAGAAACTAAACACCATTGACATCAATCATCAATCATCATGAGAGTGATATTAATGTCATAATGCAAATTCCCGTTTATATTCTCTAACATGATAAGTTTTACATTTTGGAAATACTTGTATTTTTAATGGAATTTTTATTGCATTTTGTTTGTATGTGTAGTACTTAAATTTTTTTATATTTTTTAATTAATTTTTGTTGTTTAGTTTTGTTTGTTAATTAAGTGATGTAATTATTTTTTTCTTTTGTCATTTTATTTCATTGTCTTTATAAATTAAAAAATATAAGTTTTTTTTGTTAATAAAATAATATTAAAGTTAATATAAATAGATAAATCATTTTATTACTTTAACCACAAAACCTCACAAACTAAACCATAATTGTCCAATAAATTTGTAATGATAAATGATTTGTATATTTTCATATAATAATATCTAAATAAATTTAATAAAGACTCAATTGAAAATATATAAATTTATAAAAGATTCAAAACTTAATCAAGTCAAAAAAAATTATAAAATTAACTTAAAAAATTGGAAATCAAAAGTTGACCTAAATAGATTCAATAATCAAAATGTGATAATATATTATTTTAAATTTTTCTTATAAAATTTAAATTAATTTAATTTTTTACTTTACATGTAGATTTAATATTAACAATAAATATCAATTTATATTATTGAAAATTTAACTTAAGCATGAACAAATATTTTATTCTATATTTTTTATATGTATTTTAAATGCTAAAAATGTATAAATTTGTGTATAATATATATTAGTTGTTATAATTGTGATTTAATACTTTCTTTTATTAGCATGATTTAATTATTTATAATATTTTTTTAACATTCATTCAATTGTATTTTAATTACAATTGAGTTATATATTCTTGAATTAGTGTCTTGTCTAGCTTTTCTTCTTTAAAAACATTATATTTTTATTGTTAAAAAGGCTTCCATTAAAGATGAGATAAGTAGTGATTATGTATTAAAATAAACACTACTAAATAATATTAAAAAATAATATTAAAATAAACACATTATAATTAATTTTTTTAAGATTAATAAGTTTCACCGTTACAATAATATATTAAAAAAATAAATGGAAAGCATGGTCAATTAAAATGTTAAAGGGTTATATTACAATGTAGTATGTGACTTATATTACGTTACTATTATTATGAACTATTAAATTAATTTAATTTTTATAATACAATTATATGATATTTACATCATAATACAATTTTTCCTTCTTTCTTTTTTTCATGAGTCTATTCATCAACTATTATCCATAGTTGACGATTCTTTATTTTTTTTATATCGTTGTGTCTATTACATCATTTCTTTCCTCCTTGATAATCCTTATAAGATCATTCACCATCATCATAAAAAAGTCAAAAAAAACTTAGTGACTCATTTTTTTCATCTCAAACCAATAAATTATACTCAATAAATGCAATCACTTACTCTATCAACAAACAATAACCTAACTAAAAAACATATATATGAGAAAAAAAATGGAAAATCAAACTAACGGTGAAACATTCTCTAAAAAACCTGTGACTTTTATGACAAACTCTTTGTCATTCTAGTGAAAAGACTTTTAACTTTGAACATTATAAGAAAAAATTATAAAATAATGTAGGGGCTTGACGAGGTGATATCTCTAACGTATGTTTGTTTTGCCCTTGCTTGGCATGTATGTAATAGGTGAATCTTCCATGGTTCCTACAACAAAAGTGAACAACAAGCTAAAGCAAAGGATATTAACAAAACTCAAAGCAAAATTTTGACTTAAAAAAACAACTTTCTAGGTGTTTTGCCACTTTAATAAAAAATTGTTCTGAATTATTTTATATATTTTAATATTTTTTTAATAAAATTAAAACTTAAGTTTATGTTTTTATTCAAACTTTGCAAAGTGATAATGATTGTGAATATTTTTCTCATTCTTTTAAACAATTTATGACTTCTCATGATATTGTCTACCAAACTTATGTATTCATACAATCCAACAAAATGGGCTAACGGAAATAAAAATATATATCTTACTAAAACAACTTACATTCTTTTAATTCATGATGAGGTTTCTCAATATTTTTGGGGTGATGTTATTTTTACTTCATGTTATCTCATCAATCACATCTCTCTTTAGTTTTAGATAATAAAATACTTCATTCTATTTTATTTTTTCATGTACATCATCATCCCTTCCTTTAAAAGTTTTTGAGTCTTTATGTTTTGTTCATAATTTTAGTTCCCGTCTTGATAAGTTATCTCCTCGATTACACAAATGTGTTTTTTTATGATTTCCTATATCACAAAAGGGATGTAAGTGCTAATGCAAATGTCACATTCAACGAGTCTTCTTCTTTTTACCTTAAATGTTTTTCTTCTTCTTATATGTATATGTCTAATCCAATCAATATTCATAATACAATTCATATTCCTATTATTTGTGCTCCTAAAGTTGTGCCTAGTCCATTATAAGCCTCAACAACCATCAAGTGACTCAATTTAAGTGTCAACTACCATGTCTCCTTTGACTCTAACAACTAAGTCAGACCTCCCAATTTCTCTCTGTAAAGGTATACATTCTACTCGTAATCCATCTACCTTTTATACATGTCTTTTCATTTATTTTTATATTTAACCATTCCTAAACCTATCAGTGATGCCTTAGCTCATCTTGGTTGACATTATACCATGGTAGGTGAATTAAATGCTTTAAAAAATAGTAAAACTTGAGAGCTCACCCCATTACTGTTTGAAGAAATTTTTGTTTAGATGGACTTTTCTATCAAAGTTGGTCATAATATTACTATTGATCGCCTCAAAGCTCATCTTGTACTCAAAGGTTACACACAAAATTTTTGGTTGGACTATTGTGATACTTTTTCTCTAGTGGCAAAGATGACTTCTATTAGTTTATTTATACCCATGGTTGTTGTTCTTCAACAATGATCTCTTTGTCAATTGGATGACAAAAATGTGTTCCTTAATGGAGATTTGCAGGAAAAGATTTATATGGAGCAACCTCTAAGATTTGTCACTCAAGGGAAGTCTTTTGAATTGGTATGTCGTCTTCGTAAATCTATATATGGCCTAAAACAATCTCATATGGTCTGGTTTGGAAAATTTAACAATGTTGTTCAACAATTTGGTATGACGCAGTGTGAGGTAGACCATTTAGTCTTTCATTGTCACTCGAGTGTTGGATGTGTCTATTTGATAGTTTATGTTGATGACATTGTTCTTATAATAATTGATAACCATGACATCTCCTAGATGAAACAAAATCTTTGTCACCATTTTCAAACCAAAGATTATGGCAAACTCAGATATTTCTTGAGTATTGAGGTTGCACAATCCAACGATGATATTGTTATATCTCAAAGGAAATATGCATTGGATATTTTGGAAGAAATTGGGTTGATGAATTCAAAATTTGTTGACACAACCACGGATCATAATACCAAACTCCTACCAAATCAGAGGGAGCTTATGTAACACCCTGATCGGGGTGTCACTGTTTATTCATAAAACATTCATTTACTTTCCAAAATTTTGAAATTTCAATTTCTTCGATAAAAACTATTTTTAATACATCATAAATATTGAAAATCGAGTGCACATCCTAAAATAACATTGATTTAAAATTACAATCCTTAAGAAAATTCTCAAATATTTTACCCAGAATATCTCTCATATATACGTATGTCAAACTTCTTCTACGATATCATATGCTCTCGTATAACAACATGAGTTATACAATCATCGCACAAACACAAAATACAAACAAGCAAGGGTGAGCTAACTAGAAACACAGAAGAGTATACAACAAAACACACTCACCACGCTACTTAAAATAATTCATTTCAACATACATCATCAAATTTCATATACATGACCACATAATTGGCATCAATTTAATTTTGTTGTTATGTCTTTCATTTCCCCATATCATATCGTTACTCTGGCCTCTCTCAAAGCCACTCTATTTAAGCCCAAAGCCTTACTAAGGAAACCAACAACAATCACGGCTTTACAGTTACAACAATAAAGATATAACAAACAAAAATCATCTACCTCAATAGATCATCACTCAATCATGCTCATTCTTGATTTAACATCTAACATTAACCTAAATCATCCAACTTATCAATAACTCACAACTCAGTCAATACACATACTCATCATATAGATATATCCATCACATTCACATCATACTCAATCATGATTCCAACAATCAACATGATAACACATCATATAGAATCATTCCTCAATAACAACTGAAAAGACATTTCACTCTCATTGTCCTATTGTTAATCACAACAACATCCATAAACATAGTTTCACATAGGCATATATCATTGTCGCAACCGGAATTGCGACGGGACGACGATCCGAAAAAAATAATGTAACAAAAGATTTGAAAAAGAGATTTTGGAGTCGCCACCATAGTTTATTCTAGAAAAATACGGAAAAACCATAAAATGATAAGACATGGTCTATTAGAACCAGATTCTTGGTTCGGGAGTCGGTTACGTGTAGGGAAGGTATTAGCACCCTACAACGCCTGCCTTAAGGCAGTACCTTTAATTAAATATGCAAATATGATGTGGTTTTCAAAATGTTTAACTTTCCCTTGAAATAAAACTTGAAAGAAACAAACAATATTTTTTTAGTTTTTTTGGCCCGACAAGGATTGACCTTGCTCCTACGTATTCTCATTCAGAATGAGAAATTAGGGTTTCGTAGTTCTTTTTGAAATTGTTTGAGAAATTTGCTTGAAGAAATTGATTTTGGATTTTTGGGGAAATGAACCTGACAAGGACTGGCCTTGCTCCTACGTATCTCCACTTTTGATGGAGAATCAAGGATCACGTAGTTCTGACTAGGAAGATTGTTTGTTGTTTAAAAGTGTTGATGTTTTTGGTTTTTTGAAGATTTTATATTTTTTTGGTATTTTTGATGTAATATTTAGATTTTTTTGCGTAATGAGCACTAGGCTGATGCGTACGATCGCACGAGCACTCACACGGCTTTTTCTTTGTTTTTTATTGTTTTGCGTAATGAGCACTAGGCTGATGCGTACAATCGCACGAGTACTCATACAACTTTTTTTTGTTTATTTTATATTTTGGGTAATGAGTACTAGGCTGATGCGTACGATCGCACAAGTACTCATACCGATATTTATATCATTATATGTTTTTTAAAGTTTTATATTTTATATTTTCTTTTTATTAAGAAGAGAGGTGAGTTGAAATATCTATAACATAAATATGTGAAAAAAGCATAGGATAAAATTGTGGTAGAAAATAGGATAAATTTATAAACTAAAAAAAATTATCAAAATGCATATAAATAGAATGAAAAGAAAATGTGTACCTTGTTGAAGATTTGAATGATGAAGCAAGACTTTGCTTGTAATAAGTTGTGAGAAGAGATAGATTGATGGTGAAGAAGATGAATTTATAGTAAAAATGTGGTATGGGATTTACTATGTATAGAGGGATTAGGAAATTGTAAAATGTGAGAGAAAAATGAAGTAGAGTTTTGGGATGGAATGAAGAGGTTTTTGAGAGAGAAGAGATGGATATTAAGTAATTGTGTGTGTGTATGTGTGTAAAAATGGAGTGAAGATAATGTGGGTATTTATAGAGATGTGGATGGAGAAAGTTGATGAAGAAAAGTAATATAATAAGTGGGTGGAAAAATTAGATGAAATGAAATATAATAAAAAAAGTAAATAGTAAAAGTTGGTGTGGAAAATAAGTGAAAGAAATAATATAAAAAGTGGGTGGAAAAATTAAGTGAAGAAAGTGGATGGAGGAAATAATAAAAAATGTTAATGAGAAAATTATGTGGAGAAAGTTGGTAAAGAAAAATAATATAAAATGTGAGTGGAGAGAGTAGATGAAGAAAATAGATGAAAGAAATAATAAAATAAAGTTGGTGGAGAAGGTGGTGAAGAAAGTGGATGGAGGAAATAATAAAAAATGTTTAATGAGGAAATTATGTGGAGAAAGTTGGTAAAGAAAAATAATATAAAATGTGAGTGGAGAGAGTAGATGAAGAAAATAGATGAAACAAATAATAAAATAACGTTGGTGGAGAAGGTGGTGAAGAAAGTGGATGGAGGAAATAATAATAAAAAAAGTTAATGAGGAAATTATGTGGAGAAAGTTGGTAAAGAAAAATAATATAAAATATGAGTGGAGAGAGTAGATGAAGAAAATAGATGAAAGAAATAATAAAATAAAGTTGGTGGAGAAGGTGGTGGATAAAATATAATTTAGAAAAGTTGGTGGAATAAATAAAAGTTAGTAAGAGAAATTAATATAAAAGTGGGGTGGAAAAGTGGATGGAGAAAATGGATAAAGAATAATATAAAATATGAGTGGAGAGAGTAGATGAAGAAAATAGATGAAAGAAATAATAAAATAAAGTTGGTGGAGAAGGTGGTGGATAAAATATAATTTAGAAAAGTTGGAATAATTAGAAAAGTTGGTATATGAAAAATAAAATGGAAATGAGGTGGAAAAAGTGAATGAAAAAAGGTAAATGATGTGGAATGTGATGTGGAGGGTGATGTGGAGGGTGATGTGGAGAGTGGGGTGTGGTAAGAGAAAAAAGGTGGTGAGGAAGTAAAAAGTTTGGGATTATTTTGGGCCATTGGATTAAGTGCTTAAAAGAAAATTTGGAGGTGCAAAAAGTAAAATAAATAGTATTTTTTCATTTTTGTGTTTTTATGTTTTTTTTTATTTATTTTACCGGACGAAATTGGGTATTGACAATCATCTATAGTCATTTCCATGTTAATCCAAGATAATTGTCCAAATAACACACAAGTATTCTCAAAGAGTCCATTTTTATTAAAACATCCAACTTACCAAAGATTATTAACATTGGTTATGCCAAACATTCAACAGAAAACACTCAAGGTTGGAATCGTTTCCAACACCACAATAGATACATCACTTATTAAAAAAAATGAACAACTTTTCATTTAAATAACATACCAACAAGGAGATATTAGCCTCTCACTTACATATCTTCAATTCATGGACAAAGTAATAGGAATCTAACATTTATCACATAGAAAAATGTTTATTTAACATTACTACTTTGGCAAAGAAAAATACTTATCACATGAACACACCAAATCCACGACTCTCACAGGTAATTATTCAATCATTTAGTTGTTCAAAACACACTCATATTCAACATTTCTAACATCAATTGAAACTCATTCCTTCTTAAGCTTCTCATGAAAACATTATAATGACTTCATTCATTCATATTCATACTCATAATTGTCCAGGCATATATAAATAATCATTCAGTTTAACAAAGATGAAAGGTAATACACATTCTATAATTAAAATTTATAAACGCTCGAGAGTATATTTCAATCCATTAACAACCCAAATCCTCACTTTTCAAGTCTCTTATAATATACATGAATTGGGGACCAAAGACTTGACTTACTGACTTAATAAATGGCAACAAAAGTAACGTTACTAATAATCAATTTAATTTAGCTATATATTTCCTATTTCGAACTCATCTTGTATGACCATTACGTGACTAAGCTTCTACACAATTGCTTTTATTTATCAAACATACTACTTCCCTAAACTTATTTTTATACATTAAACCACCAAAAATTACTACATGAATACAATAAATATTCCTACTAAAAATATACACCAAAAACACCATATAACAATCTTTCAAAAACAAAATAGCAAGTCATAATACAACAAGTATTTATGCTCTAAAATCTGCACCAAAAAAGCATGTAACAATTATTTTTCTGAACAAAAGCAGCAAGTTAAATACAACAATCAACTTCACATTTAATTCTGCATCAAGACAACATGTACTCTTTATTTCTTGAAAAGATATAAGTTGAAATCATTTTGAGTAGACTTCCAAGAAAAAGAAGTGTGTCTTAATGGACAACTTAAGTACCTTATCTTTTCTTTTTCCTAACAAGTTTCACAAATCTGACATCCATTTGCACACATCATGTTTCTAACAAAACTTAATAACTTACACTTTAAAACACTCCATATATCATCACTATATTTGCCAACAATCAACAAAATTTCATACTTAACAGAACAACAATTGCTCAAGAAGTATATTTTCCAAACAACAATCAACATTCATGTCCAACCAACAAGTTCATATCATTATCTTTTCACAAAAATAAAGAGACATGGTTTAACTCCCTTTACCTTTTGATGAACTACTTTGATCCTTTCTTTACAAAATTTGAGCAGCACCTACCTTCTCTATCCTTCAAAACCTTCTACACTCACAAAGACAACCCCTATCTACAAACAACTTTATCTACAACTCAATCTAAACACCCTTTTAGAAGATCTCACAACCTTCTCTACAACTCAGATCCTAACCCTCAAATCTCCTTATCTGTTACTAAATTCTTGTTCTCTCTTCACAAATTTCACTCCAATGATGAAAAAATTCATTTTCTCACCCATATTTATAGTTGAAGTTATGGTTAGTGTAGCAGTAATGTAGATGTACTACATTGTTACTATAGCAGTATTGTAGTTGCACTACATTGTTATTGTAGTTGTACTACATTTTACTGTAGCAACACACTTTTCATGAGATATTTTCATTGTAGCACCATACGTATTTATTGTAGCTTAGTACGTATTTTATTCTAGCATTATATGTATTTTACTGTAGCATTATACATATTTTCTGTAGCATTGTACATAATTTTTTTGTATTTAAAAAAAAAAAATCTAACATCTCAAATGCAACTATTTTCAAGGGTCTTACAGCTTATGTCAGATCCTTAGCAGTATAGAAGATTAGTTGGAAAATTGAATTATCTTATAGTTACTCGTCCTGACATTTTCTTTATAGTTAGTGTGGTAAGCCAATTTCTTAGTTCCCCATGTGGAGATCATTGGAACGTAGTCATCCTTATATTAAAGTACATTAAAGGATCTTTTGGAAGAGGGTTGTTATATGGTTCCAATAATCATACAAGAGTCGTTAATTATTCAAATGTTAATTGGATAGAGTCTCTTTTTGATAAAAGATTACTTCTGAATATTGTGTCTCCATTTGAGGTAACTTGATTTATTGGAAAAGAAAGAAATAAAGTGTTGTGGCAAGATCTAGTGCAGAAGCATAATACAAAGTTGTGACATCAACCATTTGTGAACTTGTTTGACTTAAACAATTGATTATAAAGTTATAATTTAAAGATATCACTTAAATGACATTTTTATGTGTCAATCAGGTTGCTCTTCATATTGGTTATAATTATGTATTTCATGAGAGGATCAAACACATTGAGATTGATTGTCATTTCATTAGAGAAAAGATTGTATATGAAAATATTAAGATTGAGTTTGTTAACTCAAGTGACAAATTAGCAAATATTTTTACTAAGTTTTTACGGGGACCGATAATTGATTTTGTAACAAGCTTGATACATGCAATTTATATGCATTAGCTTGATAAGGAGTGTTAAATAACTTATTTTTATCTTTTATATTCAATTATTTATCTTTTGTTACTTTGTTATTATTTTTTAATTTGTATTTTGAATTTAATTCATATTTCCTTCATTATAAATAAAGTACCCTATTGTATTTTTTACAGAAGGAAGTTTAGTCTCATACATAGTTTTCCACTGTATTCAATGGTTTTTAAACACACATTTGACTCTTTTTTAATATTTTTATTTGTTTTTTATTTTTATCAGATAGAATATTGTTTTGATGTTTTTTATATAATTATTTTTATTTTTTAACTCATCATTATAAATGTAATTCTATCACTATAAATGTATAAAAAAATTATTTTGTTATAATATAATAATTTAATGTCATTGTCACATGAATCTTATTTATCATTATCTAATATATGTCAAAGTTCAAAAGATTTAGGTTAAATTTCAATCATTATTAGTTTATTATTTTTAGATAAAGAAATTTAATTAGAATTTAAAGTACGAGAGTAAAAAAATTTAAAATATTTTTATATTTAATTATCTAATTGTTTTTGTACTATTTTTATAATATTGTTAAATTTTATCAACTTTGTTTCATTAACTTTGCAAATTTAATAAATGTTTGGATCTCATGAATTTTATTTGATAATTTAATTTGAAATGTATACCATTATAATTTATTTTTATATGTTTGATATTGAAGAACGATAATACATCCTTTTAATATTAAATATTTGATAATATTATGGTCTTTTTGTAAGATGTTTTTTATTTTATAAAAATTATTAAAATAAAAAGAAAATAGGTATGAGTACAAATTCAGAGTGTATATCCGTTAATCGGTAAGGATAAGGATGAAACACAAATTTCATACCACTTAAGCTTAGATATGAGATAATGAAACTCATCTTCGTCTCTTCCATTATCATCTTTAAAGAGTACACCTAGGTTAGCTCCTACCTCCACTCCTATGGAGCTTTCTTTGAAGCGGATCAAATGACTGCTTGACCAAAACAAACATTGAGGAAACCGATTTCAATCAGTGATAAATGAAGAAAAAGGCAAAACAATTGGTCAAAAGGTGAGGAGATGAAGATATGAAGAAACCCTAGCAGGTAAGGGTGAAAGATACAAGTGAGAGGCTGAGAGGTATAAGAAATTGCTTACGACTTGAATTGTGATTCAACAAGATGATATTAGGGTGGAGACGAGAGAAACACTCTCGTGAAGCTACACGAATGAGAAATGTGGTGGATGAACGAATGATTGAATGATAGTGAACAAGAGTGAAGAAGAGAGGAAGAATGGTTCAATGGAGAGGAAGAGAGAAACGAGAGGGAGGGAAGAGACATTAGGGTAATGTGAAATTAGAGATAGTGGACTGAAGGGAAATGGGAAAATCAAAGAGAAAGAGATATTATGACTAGTTTCTAAAAACTAGTGAGAATACATTACAAAATTTTCCACCTTATGACATGTGTCCATAACTACATAATAATAGGTTTTCAACTTATTTGCAAGTTTGTCATCGCATTTCATATTATGATAGATGTCCATAACTACCTAATAATATGTTTTAAACTTATTTACAAGTCCAACGTTTCATATTATAATAGAGATACAAAATTACGTCATAATATTTCTTATTTTTATTACAATTATACCACTGGTCAACCTATTATGATGAATGGTTTTCACCCGTCATAATAAATCGTCATAATATGCTATTTTTCACTAGTGTTTAATGGCATCCATTAAATCATTCACAACTTTCTTAAATTATTATTTCAAATCTTTTTCATTTAAAACAAATAACATAACATGATAATCTTCTTTATTTTTCTTTATATACGTTCATTTATTCTCTCACAAATCTCATTAAAACAAAGTGTGTAAATCAATTATAAGATTAGAAAGAATAACTTATATATCGCAAGATTGAAACTTATCTTTAGTATTAGTTAAGCAAGACAAATAAAAAAAATATGTTTTAAAAAATAATATAAGTATGTCTTTTATAAAAAAATTTTTGTCTGAGAAAATTGAGAGGCAGGATGTTTATGATAAAAGTAACTTTAACGATCATAGTTAGTTGGATCATAGTTAGTTGTTTTATTTGTTGACAAATTTAAATATGTTTTTATTAAGTCAAGGAGTATTGTAATTTCATTTGGATATTTGATCTTCTACTTTGATATCATTATTCACTATGAGTATTTATGACACCTGTGATTTGTTGTTAGAAGTTATAAATTTCATATTACTAAAAAATATGTACTGACTTATTATTACTGTTATAAATATTATTATCATCACATATGTTCATGTCATTGTTGTGGAGCAATTAAAAAAAAACATGACTAGACATTACGTTAATTTGTTTTAACTGTTAAAGAAATTCAAAGTACAATATTATTTTTTGTCTATAACAAAACCATGCATTTGAAAACTTAGTGTAAATTGATAAATTATATCACAATTTTGTAAAAGACCTAAAATTTCACCTCAAAAAGTTTGAAACAAAAATTCGTATCAAAGTGTGTAACAAATCACAACTAAAATAAGTGTCATGGATTGAGACAGTATGAATTAAAATTTTTAGGTTGAAGATAATATCATTTCACATATACAAAGTTATTAAAATTTACCTTTTATCTTTGTACTTTATTTATTTATTTATCTTTAATTACTAATTATCTCCAAACTTACTGTATTATATGGACATTCGATTTTAATATACATATAGTTATAAATGTATATATATATATATATATATATATATATATATATATATATATATATATATATATATATATATATATATATATATATAAAAGTGGATGTTCTTTACTTTCAATAGTATGAGTAGTTGTATTTTTTATTATATTATTTTGAAATTTTGTTATTATTTATAAATGGATATATATTTTTTGTCATATACAATATTTCAAACTTATCTCTGGTGTTTGTATTTTTAAATAAACGAATTCAATCTTTAAAACTTACCATCATAAAATTTATAGAAAATGTTAGACTAATATAATATGTAATCTTTATATATAATTATAACATTTAATGATATTTATTTACCATAAAAATTTCATTAAAAAATTAAATTCGTATATATTTTAAATTGAAAGACTAGTTAACTAAATTTCAAGATAAAAATTTAAAATAAAATTTGATAGAATATTCAATAAAAGTTAACACTCTAATTTTTCTCTTACTAAAATATATAATTAACACTAATTAAATAATTAAAATAAAACTTCATTTTTCTCTTGTTTAAAATTTAATAAAAAATATGTTATATAAACATCTACTTTGTTGAAAGGAAAAACCTAATAGTGAAATATTCCAAACATTTGTTCATATTAACTATTTTTCCTATGCATCTTTCTTAACTTCTCTGTTATCATATACTTCTGTAGAGACCTATCATTTGAACCTCATGTCGATAGGTTGGTCCTAACCTCATTTAAAATTAAGCCCTTTATTTTTGGCCCATTCAATAAGGGGTTTTTCTGAAACCCTAACCCCCAAAGCCCATAAGAAATGGGTGGAGGTTGGGTTAGGGTGAGACTCACCCCTAAGTCTGAAATTTCTTCTTCTCACTCAACTATCTTTCGAGGATTCTCGTTCTTCCACGACTCAATCAAGTTTCTTCATTCTCTCCCTTCCACGAGGCCAAAGGGCTTACCTCTTCCATCATCTTCGAGGGCATTAACAACTAAAGAATTGGTTCGTGATTCACCGATGGTGTGTACTCCCTTTCCTTCTTCAACGTTCTTCACTTATGTTCTTCGTTGTTACAACAGGTTGGTCCTTTATTATCATCTTTACTCGTGTATTAAACTGTCACCTTATTTTATTTTTCCTCTAAAATTTTATATATCATTTTCTGATTTTGTATATACATTTGTACAAATTTAAAGTTTGTAGACATGATTTGTCTTCTTTGCAACTGACAGATTAGACGTTATCTAGGTTATTAATATTTGTATAATAAATATCAATTGTAAAGCTATCTTGTTTATATATATATATATATATATATATATATATATATATATATATATATATATATATATATATATATATATATATATCACCTTAAAAAAGAGTTATCTCGAGAGAAGGTTATCTAAGTATGACCTCACTAACAACATCAACCAAACATACAGAGTCACACATAAATAAAATAAATGTGAATTAACATACAAACAATCATCTTTATAGTCACAATTCACAATTAAACAATATAAAAATCATATCATATCACTTGACCAACATATGTTATCAAAGTAACTATGTAACCACTCGTGATCTCACACACCAATTCAACACACAAATGGGCAATGCAAGATATTGACTCATACAAAACTACTTGATAAACTACTTTCGTGTTACGTCCTTTCACAGAGTTTTCAACCATTCATTCTCCAAAATATTAGGTTCTCAACTACAAACTATAATTCCTTACTACTCCTAGAGTCTTATAAATAAAGTTCACTCCTCTATACTCTCTCAAAGAAACTTACACAATTCTTATATAAAGTCTACTAAGAACATAAGACGTCACCTGCTGTTGACAAAGACACATTCAAATATGTCAATAACCACTTCTTACCCATACAATGTTTCTCATGCAACATCATTACAACATCAAAACTCCTTACATATTCACAATTAACAAATAAGATACAAAACACAAACTAAAACATTAAAATATTTAAAAGAGTTAGCTCGAATTTACATTGAATTGTTTATTCCTACTCTCATCCTTAATATTTTTGTGTTTCCTTTTATCCTACCAATTTCTAAATACTTCCATATACTATCCAAATATTCTAATCAAATAAATTATTTAACTTGTTTTATCATTTTATTTATACCAAAAATTATAATTTAAACTTACTTCATATTTTCATTATTTAAATTTATTAATTTTTCTAAAGTTTTTCAGAATCAAAAGCCATCTTCAATCCTTAAATATTTTCAAGAAAAGTTCTCTTAAACTACAAGGAAAGGTAAATGTTGATCAAATTATCTCAGTAATTTTTTCTTATTCTTGAACAAGTGTGTAAATTGCAAAAAAATTTAAAAATATGATTTCTGTACTTTGCATTATTTGTTTGTTCAAAAATGATCATTTTGAATTATTTTTTTAGTCATATTCTAACACTGCACAAAAACTATTTAGTGATGAAGTTGTATTATTAATTGATTTATCTTAAATATTTAATAATTGTCTTAACAGTAATAAATAAACCGGACCGATCATTTAATAATTCTGTATTTTGCATCTGTGTTTGTTCAAACATGGTCATTTTGAATTATTTTTTTAGTCATATTCTAACACTGCATAAAACTATTTAGTGACTAAGTTGTATTATTAATTGATTTTTAGTAAATATTTAATAATTGTGTGAACAGAAATAAATAAACCGCACTCATGAATTAATAATTCTCGGCTCCTTATTATTGTATTAATTAATACGAAGTATACGTCTACTTAAAATTTGTTGACCACTGATCCATCCAGTTTGATAAGATACATCCAAATTTTCCTTTATTTATTTATTTATCATGATAATTAATTTGTGTTAATACTTTTACATAGAATAATAAATATATTAAATTAAAAACTGAATACAAAAAATAATATAAAGCAGTGATAGTATGATGCATGATTATTATATATTACAAAAAAATGGTATAAAACAATAAAATAGTAAAATATTAATTAAATATAAATATAAGTGCATTACTGTTTTTTTTTATAAATAAAATTAAGTTATTCTGGTAATTTATAAATTTTAGTTTTATATGTACTGGGAGTTAGACTTTAACTATAAAAATTAAACTTAACCAAATAATTAACACTGCACTTAATATTAAAATTGAATGTAATTATCGTAGTTAATGCTGTTCTGACAAACTAAAAAAAAACAAAACATTGCACATAATATTTAAATTACCATAATTTATAAGAGAACATTTTAAACAAAATATATTTTTAAATATGAATAGTTAGATTTTAAATTGGTGTGACACAAATTTAATCGTATTATTATCCAATAGTAACACCTGAATATTAATAGTAAAACCTATAAATATAATAAAAAAGAAAAAAAATCAATAAATTTTAAAAATATTTTACATAAAACATTTCAAAAAAAATTTTATATTTAAAAAATATATTTTTAAAAAATTCAGTTAATAATATATATTTTTTAGTATAAAATTATTTTTTTATATATAAATATAAATTTATATTTATATTTTTTATTTTTTAAAAACAACGCACATAGTCTTAAATAATGTCAGGTTAAAATAAAAAAAATAACTAATTTTGTTTTAAAAAGTATCTTAAAACATATTAAACCTATTAACATATATATTATTTCTTCAATCAGTAATATGTAAATTAAAATATATAGAAAATGTAAATAATATTTTTGTGTCTCTGCCAACCCTAACCCGAGATAATGTGGGTAACGGGTCCTATAAATCTGGATGCAACCCGTCAATAAACAAATTAAACAAACATAATAATACTATATATATATATAATATATATATATATATATATTATTATTTTTTCTTTCCTTTCCCTCTTTTCTTACAGAACGGAAGAGAAAAGGAGGAACTATCTTTTGACGCCGCAGCACACATAATTTTTTTTGAGGTTGCTTCTCTTCCGCCGCACCCGTGTTCACTGTCTCTGAGGTTGCAGGGTTTCACGACTCCAATGGCGGCTTTCGACCACTTCGGAAACATGTACGAAGTCGCATTCAAGCCCCGCCTGCTTCTCTCACTCATAAGAGACCATCTTCCCGACGAGAATAGTACCTTCTCCGACCCCTCTAAACTCTCAAAGGCCGTGTCACTCGTAAAAACGCACTCTCTTCTATCCGAGTCTTTCCTCGCAGACTCCACGTCCGCCAAAGTAATCGAAGCCTGGAAGTCCGCATTTTCTTCATGGCTCAACCGCATATTCTCCCTCCTCTCCACCTCCATGGTGTGAATCAAAAGCAGCAAGCTTTTAAATTTTCTTCATTTTTTTCTTTCTTGTTTTGAATGATTTTTGTAGTTGAAATGGGTGTGTTGTTCTTTTCTAGCCTGATAAATGCTGGGCGGGGATCTCTCTGCTCGGGGTGACATGTGAAGAGTGCAGCTCTGAGCGATTTCTGGAGTCTTACTCTGCGTGGTTCAACAAGTTGCTGGCTTTTCTACAGGTACAGAGATGTTTTGCCTTTCATGCTGATGATTATTGTCAGACTTTTTGGGTTTAGGAATACAAAGTGCTGTTCACTGTAGATATACAGTTGCCTAGGGTAGTAGTTGTTTGGATGAACATTTACATAAGTCTAGGAAAAGAAAGTAAGGCTTTAGGAAATAAATTTCTTCATTAGCCAAGATTAACTTATTTATTAGTTTAAAGTAATCTTTTAGAGAAATTGGAATGAGAGAATTTCTATAAATTAATGTATGCATAAACTAGTTTTAGTTTATAGAGAAACTCATTTAATTTTTTCTTATTCATCTTCTTTTTCTTTGTGTTTATGGAGAACTTTATCCTCATAGATCCTAGATGAATTTAGACCTCAGTGAAGCTCACATGTGGCTAGTACATTGGTTCTTTTAAGCATATGACACGGGTTTGATCTCTTATCTGTAGTCTGTAGTGAGAATATCTCTGGTCCAATTCTGGATCTAAAACATAATGATTCTTTTTAACTGTAATGCTTGGTATGCTATCCTGCACATATTTTAGCATACAAGCCAATGCTGGTGCTTGAAAGAGAAGTTAATGCATTTGATACCATTTATATCTAATCTGCTTGTACTACTCACCTTTACAGATTTCAGGCATCCCTCCTGTAAATTGTTGTAAATAGGCAGTCTATCTTTTGCGGATGCCTTTTGGAATTACAACATGTGCTTGTTCCTTCTGTATGTCATTAAAGAGCTCACAAAGCTTCCTTTCTTGTATTCTATGAGGATGCCATCTTTTTCTACATGATATGTTACTGATTAACACTATACATCATTTATGTTATACTGTCTATTTCCTTTGACTTTCTTATGAATCTTTTAAAGTACGAGCACACTCAAAAAGATGTCCTTGTTTGCATTCATCTTTGTACAAATCTCTGAAATGAATTTTGTATGGTCAAATGTGACGAGCTCCTTGATCTTTGTTTGAAACAGTCACCAGCAGATTCACATCTAGTGAGGGTAGCGGCTTGTGCTTCATTGTCTGATATATTTATAAGGTTAGATATTTTTTTTCCTACCTTGAGACTATTAGTTGGTACAAATATTGGTCTGCAATGTAGAGTGCTCATGCTTGATGCATCTGATTTCTCTCTCTCTCTCTCTCTCTCTCTCTCTCTCTCTTTCTGCATGCTACTGCATGGTTGTCACCTATGTCAGCAATAATTTTTTCTTTCTCTGTTATGCATAATACTCAATAGGACGAGGTCAAGGTTGTTGGACTTGAGCTTGCAAAAACTTGTCAAACAAACCTGCCAGAGTTTACTTGATTAAAAAACAGTATTAATCTGTTTTTTGCAGTATCTAAAATAAATGAATACCATAAATTAATAAAAAGAAATTCCATGCCCCAAGTTTCAATATATTACCAGTCTTATTTTTAGGGCATTCCTCCTTGTTTTGAAAATGAGCCTAGCAACTGTATTGCTTGAGCACCTCGACCACCCTCTAATGTGAGATATCTTTTGGACTACAAACCAAACAAATTGGTGATATTAATTACACAATCCACTCTTTAACAGTGATCTCAGTTCTCAACTAATACTGCAAGATCAGAAAGAAAAAAGAAACAGAGACACCTTGTTCACAATTTAGGCTTCATAATGGCAGTCAACCAACTAGATAGAGGCCAGTAGTAGTTGCTCAAGTCCAAGTGTGTTAGTGAGGTGACTTGATTGGTGAGCCCACTCGGGATTAAAACCAGAGAAATATAATTTTAGAGGGCTTAATAGACCCTTCTCATGTTCTACTATGTCCTAGACTGCCAGGTACCATAAATAGAGATAACCCACACACTCCTCCCTACTTTAGTGCTTTCGACTTCACTAACATAAAGAGACTTAATAATTATTCCAACACTCCTCCTCAAGTTGGAGCATACAGATTGTAAGTACCAAGCTTGGAACAAATAAATTCAATCTGAGGTTCCCTTAAAGACTTGGCCAACACATCTGTGAGTTGGTCATTTGATCAAACAAACTTTGTACATATTTCTCTTGTCAACAACTTTTCACGAATAAAATGACAATCAATTTCTATATATTTAGTTCTCTCATGTAACACTCGATTTGATGCAAATGGAAAGCAACTTGATTATCACATACATCTTCATAGTCTGGATGTCACAGAAGTTAAGTTCTTGGAAGAACTGCTTCACCCATATAAGTTCATACATTAGTGATGCCATTGTCCTATATTTAGCTTTAGTTGTTGATCGAGGAGCTACATTATGTTTCTTACTTTTCCATGAATAATGTTTTTTTCAAGGAAAACACAATATCCAGTAGTAAACTGTTTGTCAATAGGCGAACCTACCCAATTTGCATCACAATACCTAGAGACCTGAATGCCTCCTCTATCTTCATATAACAACCCTTTTTCGAGAGCCTTTTTGAGGTACCTTAGAATGTGAATGATAGCATTCCAATTGCCAATACATGGAACCTGCATGAACTAACTAACCAGTCTACTGTATTGTATCTCTCTGAATCAGAAAATAATTCACCTTCTTTTGTCAATAATTTCTGATTTAGGTCCATAAGACTATCTAGTGATCTACAATCAATCATACCTTTTTCTTGTAATATATCAAGATCATACTTCATTGAGAGATTACAACTCCATCTTTTGACTGAGCTACATCAATGCCCAAGAAGTATTTAAAGCTTCCAAGATCCTTGGTTTGAAAATGTCTACACAAGTGCTCCTTCAGTTGAGATATTCTAGCATTATCATTTCTGTAATGACTATATCATGAACATATACTATTAAGTAAACATATTTCCCGAGAGATGTATGAAGTAAAAGACCGAATAATTTGCTTCATTGTGTCTTAGCCCAAATTTTTGAACAATGGAGTTGAATTTTCCAAACCAAGCATGTGGTGATTGCTTCAGGCCATATAGAGTGCGATGCAATTTGTATACTATACTAGACTCCCCTTGAGCAACAAACCGTTGCTCCATATAAGTTTCTTCCGCAAGATCATCATGGAGGAAGACATTTCTGATATCCAATTGATGAAGTGACCAATGATGAATTGTTCCCATTTCAAAGAAAAGACCAATTGTAGTCATCTTGGCCATTGGAGAGAAAGTGTCACAATAATCAAAGCCATAAACCTGAGTGTACCCTTTTGCAACTAACTGGGCTTTGAGTCGATAAACTTCACCATCGGGGCCGACTTGAACTGCATATACCCATTGGCAACCAACTGCCTTTTTGCCTAGTGGAAGGGCCATGGCTCCCAAGTATTATTGTGGTCAAGAGTTTGCATTTCTGCAATCATGGCTTGTTGCCATCAAAGAGGACCAAGTGTTTCATTCACATTTTTTTGGGTATAACCATAGAAGACACTGAGGATAAAAGAGAACAATAGGAAAGCAATAGCTAAGAAAATTATAAACATGATGTGGGTTTCGAGTGGAACAAGTACCTTTTCTGAGAGCAATGGGCCATCCTGAATCATCTTCACTAGGAGTCGTGGTATTAAGTGACAAGGGAGAAGAATTTGAAGTAGGGGATTCACCATTTTCTTAGAGTCGGAGGATATCGATATGTGGAGATGATGGTTGAGGAGGACTTTGATCAATATTTGAATTGACAAAGACATTAGAAATATTGGAATCAACCACTGGAATAGGAAGGACCTTCTGTATGACATGAACATCTCGAACTGAGGGGGAGAAGTAAGGAGTCTATTCAAAGAATGTAACATTGGCAAACATGTAGTACTTGGTTTCAGAGAATAACACCGGTACCCTTTTTGAAGTCGGGAATAGTCTAAGAAGACACATTTGATAGCACAAGCAGAAAACTTGTCTAACCCTGGAGACATGTCATGAACAAAACATACACAATCAAAACTCGAGGAGAAGTGTGAAAGAGAGGATTATTTGGAAATAGAATGGAGAAAGGAGCCTTATGATTGGAGAGGAGGACATCCTCTTAATGAGGAAACATGCAGTTAAGATGACATCTCTAGTGATGAATAGGAATATGGGCACCTAGTAAAAGGGTACAAACAATTTCAACCAAGTGTCTATTTTTTCTTCCTGCTATACTATTTTGTTGTGGCATATGGGGATAATTGGACTGATGTGATATATCATGTGAACTCAAAACTGCAAAAAAAGTGCATGAGAAGTACTCTTTGACATTGTCACTTCTTAAGATTTTGATTTCTTGATCGAATTGATTCTTGATTTTATTCAAAAAAGATGTGAAGATGGGTAACAATTCGGAATGATCTTTCATAAGATAAACCCAAATACATCTCGAATATTCATCAATAAACGTAACAAAAATACTTAAAACCAAAAGATGAGATGCGACTAGGTCCCCAAATATTAGAATGGATAATAGAGAAACTAGAATCACACTTTGATTGAAATTAATTTCACTAACATAAATAGACTTAATAATTATTCCAACAAGTCCAAATTTGTAATCTTAAACTTACAAGTTTACGGGTGAGTTTGAGAACAATGGATGGTCCTATTAAGTTGCTTAGATTTGAAATTCCATCTACTTAACTCCTTATTAAGTTTAATAGCTTGCAGGATCTCTACAGAAACAAAAATTAATATAGACATGCACTTATTCTATATGTTTAAATGTTTCCAATATTTTGTTTGTAGTATATTTTCTGTCACTTATTGTGTGAGTCAAACTAGTAAATCTTGGAACCAGTCTTAGTCCTATCGCTGGTGAGATCTGTCTTCATTAAAATAGCTTGCAGATTCCTGTACTAACTTTCTGTTACAAAATAGGTTAAGTAGATATCCTAAGATCAAGAAAGAATCATCTTCCTGTGCTGTTAAAGTTGTTCAGCCTACATTGAAGATGTTGACTGATGAGAACTCAGAGGCAATATGGGTAAGTTGGTTTTGGCAGTTCCTAGATTTGCATTTGGAATCAGTATATTTGAAGGTATTTTATATGTGCAATGTGTTAAGAGATGTAATGTCTTTTTGTTTTAAACTTATCTAATGTGGAAGATAGAATGTTTTGGTTGAGTGCAGACAAATGTTTAAATATAAGTTCTGTTTGCTGTTGACATTAGATACCCTACTTTTATTTGTCAATTCTCATATGCCTGTTATTCTTTTTTTTTTCCAGAAATTATATGCTTATTTGCTTACAGCGTTTTAATATTTGAATTGTGGTGAATGCAGGATGCTGCAGTTCATTTGTTATGCACCATAGCAACCTCATTTCCATTTTCGATTCGTAGTCATTATGATGGTGTAAGCTTCTCTTTTTTTGGAAGTCCTTAGTTTCTGTTTGCATGAGTAGAATTTTGCTTTAGACAAATTCCACTGCCTCCTTCTATACTTTTACCAGAGCAAGAATTTCAAACTCAAGTGGTATTTTTGATATGTTCCTTTGCTTTTAATTTCACCGGATCTTTCATTTTATGACTTCATTACTATGTTCCTGTTGCTCTTATTATTAGGCTGGTAGATATTGACATGCTGTAGGTAGAGTTTGGCATGTTGTGCTGTATGCCTCATTCTCAAGTTTATGTTATTTTCTCTTACATATTTTTTTGGTGTAGAAGGATTTATTATTGTCATCGCTTTGTATTTATCCTCACTTTCTCATTGAAATTCTTTTCCATTAAAATAAATACTCGGGATATACCCATGTTTATTCAATGGTTCTAATGGGGTTTTATTTTGTATATTTACTTTAATAATCTTAAAAGTTAGTCATAAAACAAACAAAGGATGGACATTTGTTCTGAGATTTACATAATTGGGATGTTAATGCTTTTACACAATGTATCCGCATTTGCACTCGTATTGACACAGATTTTCTTATTATAGTCCTCTGATGTCTCTCTGTGCATGTTTGGAAGATGACGAGCATGCCACTTTTGCATGTGATTAATACCAGTTATTAATTTTTTGTTTCTTTTACGAGGGAAACTGTTGAGAAAAGAAAAACTATTTCCCTTGGTGCCCGGATTCACATTTTGACGAGTGATTCTGATTTATGCAGGTTGAATCTGCTATCGCTTTAAAACTTTTGTCTGGAGGATGCAGTCTTGATATGTCGCAGGTAATATGCTCATAAAATTTTGTTTGGATCATTGGTATAAGAAGGGTGAAAGGGCATTATTTGTCTGCCTCTATATGTTAGCAGCAGCTACAATTTTCTTAAAAAATAATTTCACTATTTTACTTTTATTTTTGTTTTATACTTTTTATCGGAATGGATCAATGTCATTGTAAATGTATATTCTACCTGTTTCATTCCATTTCTTATAAAACTTCCAAACATAGTAGTTGAATCGGGATATAAACTATGTTTCAGAGAGTTTATTTTTTGTATCATGAATCCTTTCGTAACGGGAATCATAAGATTCATAAACATTTAAAAAATGTAACATATAAGACATATAAACATGTAAGATGTAATTAATAATAACCACATTCAAAAATAGTGGTTGTGTTAGGGGCTGGAAAGTATATGAGAGAAGGAGGTATAGGGGAGAGAGAGAAGGAGTTGGCCGAATGGTAGACGAGGGGGAGTGACCAGGCCGAGAGGTAGACGAGGGGGAGCGACCAGGCCGAACGGTAGAAGGCAGGGAGCGAGTTGGCCGAACGGTAGAAGGCAGGGAGCGAGTTGGCCGAACGGTAGACGAGGGGGAGCGACCAAGCCGAGCGGTAGACTAGGGGAGCGACCAGGACGAGCAGTAGAAGAGGGGGAGTGAGTTGGTCGACCAATAGAGAAGGGGGAGCGACCGGGCCGAGCAGTAGACAAGGGGGAGTGACCCGGACGAGCGGTAGAAGAGGGCGAGCGACCAGGTCGAACAGTAGACAAGGGGGAGCAACCAGTAAAAGAGGAGGAGCGACCAGGGCGAGCGATAGATGAGGGGGGAGCGACCAGGTCGAACGGTGGAAGCAATGAGGAAGCATGCTAACTGCCGCAACAGTTAGGATGGACGGAAAATTAATTAGAGTAATAAGAGAGTTATTCTGAGAAGATATTCAGCAAAGGATAATTAGAGTAACAAAGCCATATCTTAGTATATTATTCAGTATAAATTAAATATAGTAAATAGGGCTAAATATATTCGTATCAGATAATTATAGTAAATAGGATTATTTCCTAATATTCAGTACTTTTTGGGAGGGAATTAATTAGTATAAATAAAGGGGAAGACTAGAGTTAATAGTATGCTTTTGATTTGTAAGTTTTGTAAGAGAGGTTATGGACGGAGATCTTACTCTCAGTTATTGTTTATTTTCTTTGATTCAGTATTTCTTTCAATAAAAGAGGTTTATTTCAGCTATTTTACATGGTTCCTTGTTTGTGAGAGTGTGTGAGGAAACATTCTAGTTACGGTCCATACTCGGAGACGTAACAGGTTGTATAAGAGAACACAATCCTAATTTTGTCCCTTTTCGTTCCTCCTGTGGTTCAATTCTTTGGGCAGATAAATGTTTGGTCCAAGGAGAATAAGAAAGGATACAAAATCAGGGTTGTCTTCTCTCATCTGTGCCATTGTCTCTTCATTTTCCACTCCTCCTGCAGTCGGCTCTTGGAGCTATTCCGCTCTTGCAGCTGTTTTGCTCCTCCCACAGTCTGCTCTTCCCCACTGTTTGATCCTTTTGTTGTTGTGATCGTCGTGCTCTTTCACTAAGTTTGTGGTAATGGCATATAGAAGAAGCAAATAAACCATTACAACACATTTCTATTGTGTTTAGAGTGGAAAAATAAAACAAATTTAGGGCTTTTATCAAACCGGGTTGCGTGACATGGTCCAATTCAAGGTAGAACCCAAATACATATTTAGTATGATTCAGGGCATGATACCCACCAAAATCATGGTTCATGCGATTCTAAGAGTGAATCACATGATACAATAGTGATAATGAAGTAAAAACAAGTGTTTCCGCGATTCTTATTGTGAGGGAGAAGAATCGTATTGTATCATACATACGATTTATATCATGTATCGCACGATACTTACTACCATGCTTCCAAACAAGGTAAAACAATTCTACCAGCACCCACATTTTGCTTGGTCATTATTCAACATGCGGGGGCATCATTTATGATTTTTTAATTCTCTTATTTTTAACAGTTTAGAATAATTCCTAATCTTTTATGTTTAACTCAGTTTTGTATGGATATATTTTCTGATAAATAGAAAGAATACCCTCATAGTCTTAATCTGATGTGTTATGTTATCTTCTTGGGTACATCTAGAAACTCGCTCATTGCCTTGCACTGCTTCCAAAATCAAAAGGAGACAATGAAAGCTGGTCTGTGATGATGCAGAAAATTTTGGTGTTAATAAATGATCAATTAAATCTAGCTTTTCATGGTCTAGAAGAAGGTAAATGTTGATAATATCTGTTTCATAAATGCCTCCATTAAAAGCAGTGTGATAATCTTTTTCCATGTCTTGCAGAAACCATGCGTGATGGGGTTACTAGGCTTTTGGTTTTACCAGGAAAACATCCTCCACCACCGTTAGGAGGCTACATATTGGCAGAAGAAGTTAGAAACAAGGGATCACAAATGACTGAGCAATCACTGATGTCGAATGTCTCTACCCTTATGTCTGTCTGTTGTCTAATGCTTACAAATTCATATCCTGTTAAGGTACTTTTTAGTTCATACAATGTGTTCCTACAATTGACTGTCAGTTCTGTGTACTTAGTTTGGAAAAAAAATGACGAAATGCAATTACATTATTAGGTAAATGTTCCTGTTCGCCTGTTATTGGTCTTGGTTGAGAGAGTTCTGAAGGTAAATGGTTCTTTGCCACAAATGTCAATGCCATTCGTGACTGCCAAGCAGCAAGAGAACATTTGTTCAGAACTTCCAGCTTTGCACTTGAGTAGCCTGGAATTGCTCACAGCTATCATAAAGTCTCTGGGCAGGTATAACTACATGATAGCTTCTCTCTCCCTTCAAAAGAAAATGAAAAAAGATAAACATAAAAAAACTGTGGTTGCGATAAATTAAATCTAACATTCTTCAAACCTTAACACTTTAGAATAATGGTTGTCTTTACTTTTAATGCCATTGTTAATGATCCCTGTTCTCATCAAAGAGTTTACCCTTCACTGTTTTGGTGTTCTGTTCCTGTTTCTATGCATGACTTTCAAGTTCTTTCCTCTGATATGCTTTCATGTATTTATTTCTTGCTAGAGGAAGAACTCTACTTATTGCCAATATTTGTATTGCAGTCAACTATTACCACATGCTGCCTATATTGTACTTATCATTACAAAGTACTTCAAGACATGTGAATTGCCGGAGTTAAGGATTAAGGTCTATTCAGTGACAAAGAATTTGCTCATAACCATGGGTGTTGGTATGTAAATTTCTCATTTTAATTGCTTTTCCGCTTACGCTGGTATGATCTTGTATTGGAATGTCTTTCTTTATTCTTTTCATACTCCTTGTTATGCTTTTTTTATATTTTGGGTAGATATATTATACTTTTCTAGAGGAAGGGCCCTGGCTCAATGATAAGGTTTGTTGCCTTCTAACTTAGAGGGCTCTGAATTAAATCTTGGCTACTTGTGGTAAATCTGTATGCATCTACTCTCTCCATTATATACCAAGTGAGAGTCTTGTGTATGATCGTCTTATTTTCTCTTATATTGTGTCCCAATTTCTCATCCATCAACCGTTATGTGCAACCACTACTTTGAACATCAATATCAGCATATTTGGGTAAGTATTGTGGGGCACCAGAGTCAAATTTGAAGTAAGAAAACACGACTCTGGGGAAAACATGATGTTTGGTTGTTTATTTGTCATTAAAAGTGCTTTTTGCTTCTAAAATCAAATGCTAAAAATTGTAGCTTTTGAGTGGGGCTTAAGATTTTATACTAAGGTAGTGCTTGATCCAACTTTTTGGGCTTTTCTCTTAAAAGAATAATCTCCTCTGATTAGATTTTGAAGAGGATATTTGATTTTGCGGTTTTTCCAAAAGCTACATGTATGATTTTGAGCTTTGTGGATATTTTTTTTGCCTAACTTCTTTTAAGGAAGGAAGCCCGAAAGTGTTGAGCCAAACACTACCTTAAAATACTCGCTTGCTTTGAAATTAAATAACTTCAAACCTTAAAATACAGGCAGAAAGGGGAGAGGAAGAGTGAATGGCAAAGCTGGAAAGGGAAATGCTTGAGCTTAAGTGTATTAGGCTTAGTTCCATGTCCTCTCTTCTGTTGTCATCTTGTATCTGATTTTATGCAATACTATTATTAGGCTGCATGGGAAATTCTTTCCTTTTTCAGCTTATCTTTGTTGACACATGATTTCTTCTGTTTCCCTTATCTTGATGTACGTTTACGATACATTTAATTTGACGATGCATACTGGCCTTTACTAATCATTCATCTTGAGCAGGAATGGCTTTATACCTTGCACAGGAAGTTATCAACAATGCTTTTACTGATTTAAGTAGTATTGAGCATACGAATGGTGACATATTAAATGGTTCAAATTCAAACGCCCCTGCTGGAGCAAAGAAACCATCCAGTCATAGAAAAAGGAAGCACATCAATGCAACGGGATCCCTTCAGGAGCATGATCAAGGTGGTGGTTTGGGCTTGGAAGTTCCCAAGAATCGTGCATTGACTCCAATTTCTCTGAGAATAGCTGCACTGGAGACATTAGAGGCTCTTATTACCGTGGTATGCATGTTTCTGAGTAACTTTATTATAAAAATAGCTATTTGTTTCTTCATCAACCTTTCCCTACCTTCAGTGGTTATTCTTGTTCATAATTTGTGTTGTAATTTTAGGTTTAGATGGAAAAGGATAAAAACCATATTTAACGTGACTTTATAGCTGTGATGCAAAAGATGGCTTGTGACTCTTGTTATTTGCACAGATATTTTAGGTAAAATATACCTAGTACGAGCCCATCACAGTTACTCCATATATAATAAGAATCCCAACAAGGTAACCTTCAAAGGGGCTGAATCCAAGGTGGGCTAAGGGTAGCCACAATTTTAGTGTCTTTCCAACAAAACTACACACAGATGAGAGCATGAAAAACAGATAAATGTACAGTGAACCTGCTCTATAAACTACATACCAGAGATACTGACCTCTTTAAACAGCTATAATCAGAATAATAAAGAGAATCTAAATGGAGTAAAATATTGTTGTGCTTACTTACAGCAGTTTTTGTTTTGTACCTGTGGAATACGTTTGGTGTCTCCCTTCTGAAACATTTGGGGATGAATTTTTCACATAAAAGCCATCCCTTAAATTGTCCTCTTAAGTTAAAGGGGACATCAAAGTGACCCTTGAGATCTCAATTTTAAGAGATCTGTATGATTTTTTTTCATAATTTTCTGCAGGCGGGTGCTTTAAAATCTGAACCCTGGAGATCAAAAATTGATAGCCTTTTGATAGTCATTGCAACGGATTCTTTTAAGGAAGGAACAGTTGGTGAAGAATTCAGTGTGCTTCATCTAAAGGAACCTGCTGCTACTGCCACAGATTTGCAGCTAGCTGCATTGCGGGCTTTACTAGCATCTTTTCTTTCATTTGCCCGAGGGCGACCTCCATATTTATCCGAGGGGCTTGAACTTTTCCGTAGAGGTACTTCAATATATATATCAATTTGAATTTTGTTTCATTCTTACTTATTATGATACCAAGTATTGGTATTTTAGCAGGTTGTAAAATATTGGGTTTATGTGTCTAAATACGAGATTTTGGTGACAGTCGTTGTCATTGATGCTTTTAATTATGCAAAAAATGGTGAATATGGTTGCAAGATGCTTAGGATTTTATAATCTGCATATTTGGTGATATTGTTGGAAGTATATCCTATTACATGGTGTATTTGCTGTTAATAATTAAAACCTGATTTTCATATTTCAATTTATGCCTGTTTTTGTGGACAAAAAGGGAGAGAAGATTTCTGAATTGCTTGAGAAAATCCTTAACATGGTACGTTTTGTAGGGAAGCAGATTGCAAATCAAATCCAAATTTTCAGCAGCAAATATACAACCCTTAAATAGGGGATATTTTCCAACATTCCACCATAAGTCAAAGCATACAAATTATATGCACTAAACATTTTACATAGCGGTTACGGCACCCACAAGAAGACCATGTAGCACTCTAATCACTAAAGTTAACAGACTTAAGTAATTTCCTTTGAAGGAATTTTTTTCTTGAATAAAGTTACTATCAATTTCTATACATTTGGTCTTGTCGTGAAAGATCGGGTTTGAGGCGCCCTATACATTGTAAAGCTGCTTGACGACCCAGTATAGCTTCATATAATCTACATTTCCTAACTGTAATATGCATTAACTATTTATGTTTAACTTTTGCATTAGATCTAGCGGCATTCTTACTTTTTCAGGATACAAGGTATCTACTACAAAAACATAGTATTGAATATAGACTCTGATAAAGTAAAATAGCATTTATGTTTCCTTGTACCTACAATTTCATGAATTTTTTTTTATCCTGCATGGCTTTTGCTTGAACATGGAATCTTTGTTTGCAGGGAAGCAACAAACTTCTATAACAAAGCTAGCTGAGTTCTGTGCCCATGCTCTGTTAACCTTGGAAGTGCTTATACATCCTAGGGCACTTCCATTGGTAGATTACACCTATGATGATAACAATTCTTTCGGTGAAGCCCATAGTAATCTCCAACATGAATATTTTGGCCGAAGCAACAAAACCCCATATGGTTTACCTCAAGTTTCTCCTGACTATGATGACGATGTTTATGCTGAATGGCTTGAAAATGGCAATGAAGCTGATGTGTCAATGGATAAAGATACAAAAAACAACCAAGAGCCTTCTGAAGCTTGCAGAGATAATGATCCTGAAGTGCTTCCTGTGCATGTATCTTCTGACACAAATATACAGGAGAGGGCCCAAATGGATTCTGAGGCAGCCACTTCTGCAGATGTTGAAATGAAAACTGTTGGGGATGAAACCAATTTCAAGTCATATCAACCTGGAGAATCTGTAGTGCAATTTCAGGATCCTGGATCTTTCACCCTGATGGAAGATCACAATGATATAATGTCTGAGAAGATTCTTCCAGACAGTACTGTTCCTCATAATGAAGCTAGTCATATGGAATCAGACCAAGGAAACTCTGTTAATAAAGACTTTGAATTTGCTTCTCAGAGTAATAGCTTATGGCAAACAACCACAGGCTCTAATATTTTTCAGGAGTTTTCTTTTAAAGTGGATCGTGACAATTCACTGGCTGATGAAGATGATTTTCCTGATATTGTGGATGGAGACCCAGATTCTGATTCCGAATAAAGGGGAGATTTTGTAATTCTTTTTATCCATAGGAATCATAAGAAATACATAGGATAGTTCAAATTCATTCTCTTTTTCTATCTTTTTTCCCAAAGTATTTGAAGTTTTGACCTCTGCGAAAAATGAAATGGTTTTCAAACTTGAGTTCAGTTTGTTAGAACATGGTAAATTTGTCTGTTATAGTTTTATCATTTCTTTAAAATCAACAGTTTGTTAGAACATAGTAAATTTCTTTTTAATCAAACTGATGTGTCTTCTTTTGGTATTTTCAAATTTATGTCTTCTTTTCGTATTCTTTTTCTAACTTGATTTTAGTATTGTTGACTTAACTAATACCATCATATTCTTGAAATGATTTTTTTTAGTGATGTCAGTTAAAATAATTTTTTAGTTTATTTTGAAAAGAGTTTTTTCTTTCTTTCAGTGGTTAAAATTATTTTGTTGTAAATTGTTTTTCATAATCAAGCCTAATGTTATTATTTGTTGATAATTTTATTATGATTATTTTTCTAATGCTAATTAGAATTCTGCTTTCTAATGTTGACTACAGAAATTTTTTAATTGATATGGATGGAAAATCTAAATAACAAGCTTCAACCAATGTGGTAAAAATAATTTCATTTTATTTATATAGTCTAAATAATTGTGGATATAAAAAAAAGTAATATTAGTTACAATATATTAAAAATAAGTTTCATCAATATGAAAAAAATTACAATGATCTTTGACGGAAAAAAGAACATAAGAGTTAATTAATATTAACATTTTTTAATTATTAATAATAATTCAACACTTAAATCATTTTCTACACGTACTTATAATTAAAATACTTTATTTAAACAAAAAAAGTTAAAATTCAATAAACTTGAATTATTTCATCAAACAAAATATTTAAAAAATAAATAATTTAAAATAAAATTAATTTAAATATTTCATCCAAATAAAATATTTAAAAAATCCAACCTTATGAAAAACTAAAAAGAGTAGTGTAAGGTTTTTCCTTATAGGTGTAATAGTAATATTTGTTTAGTAAAATAAAATGAAAAGTAAACTGGAAACAAAATCTCAGTATTAATTAATAACACTAAATTAACTTGTTCACAAATTTTATATAAGACTTTCAATTCAAATAAAAACTTAAATTTTTTATTTTTCATTTTGTTAAAAAAAACACAGGTCCTCCACCCAGAACTACATTTACTGATACGAGATTATTATTTTGAGGAAGAGATAGTGAAGCACAGAAGTCCAAGTCAACCATGAAAAATAAGCAAAAGAAGATCAAAGATGCAACTCAAATCATCCCATCGTCATACTCATTTTCTATTACTTTTTCATTATTTGTAGCATTGCAAGACAACCATGCTTTGCCCAATCTAATTTAGATTTGGTAAAAAAGACAGGTAAAAAGGTTCCTAAAAAATCTCATTTTACCATCTATACTCAGAAAACATGAATGCAGAAGTGAACCTATAAAAAAAACCAGGTCTTCAATCAGTAACGATAAATGGATCCACATCTCCTAGCTCAGCAACCAATGGTTTCAAATTATGAGTATCTTGGTCTTCTGGGGCAAAGTAAGTTGGGAAAGGAAGTAGAGATATGTCAGGTTTTTCGTATACAGCATCTTTTATAAAAACAAAGTTCCCTGTAGCTCCTGGAACCTGTTGTGCACATCATACAAACACAAATAAACCTCTAGCCTCTAATCTCAATGTCATCAAAATAGAAAAAGAATTTACCTGGCCTTTCACCCACATCAAATTCCTTGCTGGATCAATCTTGTAGACCCATACATTTTTAACTGTTCTTTGATCTCCACCCATTCTCCCAGGCATCTTTTTACCTTTAAAAACCTGAAGGAGAAAAAATTATTGTAAGCAAATTACAACTTATTCAAAGAACTAAACAAACATACCCAACTAAAAGAGTACAACTTACCCTTCCAGGACCAGTTATATGACCAGTAGAACCAAGGCTTCGGTGGGACAATGAAGCACCATGGGATGCTGGCATTCCCTTAAATCCATGCCGCTTCATCACACCCTGGAAACAAAAATCATATTTAAAATTCACGCTCATGATTTGAAGAGATCCACAAAACTGGAGCATCCTTTTGGTGCCCTTTTTATTCACATTGAAGGATTCTTCGCAAGTATACAGAAAATATAAATAAAAGGAAAACATCACAGGATAGATACATGTACAAAGTAATTGACTTCCAACAAGAAAGGTAAAAGCAATATTGAACATGAAGGAAGGGGAAAAACACCTGAAAACCTTTTCCTTTGGTTATTCCCGTGATATCAACATACTGGCCGGGAACAAAATGGCGAACATTAAGTGTTGTTCCTGCAGGAAGTAGTGCATCCTCTGTCACTGGGAACTCCTTAAGCTTTCTCTTCAGTGGAACTCCTTGCGCCCTAAAATGACCAACTTCAGGCTTGGTCAAATGTTTTTCCTTCTTCTGTCCACAACCAATCTAACAAGAAACAAAACACCAAAAAAGTCTATAATTAGATACACCCAAACGCTTTAAAGCATAACACCGTAAAACCAAGGCATAGCTAAATGAACCACACCACAAAACATTCAAATTGTTTAAACAGTTTAATAACCCAAACCCATTTTCTTAAACCAGTTCAGTAAATTGAGCCAACTTTCAATCCAGTTTGTTTATTTGGTTCTAAGTTGCAATCAAACCCAAAACAATCTAAAGATCTTTAATGAAGGGACTCCGCTATTTTAACAACAATTTTTTAACCCTCTTTTGACAATGCCACTTGTCATGATTCCATTAGTCCGTTTTGAATTTAATTTTTTTTAAAAGTCTGGTTGAAACTGATTAGGGTTTCTCAAATTTGAGATTCCAAATATACTCCTGACCCTGTTTCATTCGGAATCAACGTTCTCTCTTATTCCCCTCGTTGTCGTATGAAGACGTATATGAGGGTTGGATCACGAAGGCATTACAAGAGCAGAGCGCTTAATCCGTACATTGGAAATGGAGTGTTTAGAATAAAAAATGAGTGATAATTGTAATGATTTGTTAAAAGAAAGTTATGCAACAATGTACTTAGATGAACAAAGGAGTGTAATGTAATCTATTTTGTTCAATGTTATAAAAGATGCATCTTTGCTTCCGTTAAATATTGTTAATGTTAATTGAAATGTTATTCCCTTCGTTATTGTCATTCTGAAATGAGGTTTTGTTTGGAATGTTAATGAATAAAGTGGCCACTTTGATTGAGTATTCATGTTTGTGATGGATAAATGAAACAATGCTTGTAACATAATGAACTTAACAGAAGTTCTGAAACTTCTGCACCAAAAAACACACTTGTAATCGTTTACAAGTGCTTGATAAACGATTACACGAACAAAATCTGGGTTTTGTACAGAAACTTGTACTGTAGGAGCCAATTGTGGTAACCTAGGTGACCATAGTCAAAATTTTTAATTTTTTGGCATAAGTCCAATGGTTTTCACTTGATTTTGTAGTTTAAGTGTGAGTAGAGGTTGGGAAGTCTTTATTGGGCACCCCCATGATTGAGAAAAGGAACAATGTTTATGAGATGAGCAACTTAGGTGATGTCCTGAAACTTCTACACCAAAAAACACACTTGTAATCGTTTACAGGTGTTTGGTAAACGATTACACGAACAAAATCTGAAATTTGTACAAAAACTTGTACTGCAGGAGCCAGTTGTGATAACCTAGGTGACCATAGTCTAAATTTGTAATTTTTGGGCATAAATCCAATGGTTTTCACTTGATTTTGTAGTTTGAGTGTGAGTAGAGGTAGGGAAGTCTTTATTGGACACCCCATGATTGAAGAAAGGAACAATGTTTATGAAATGAGCAACTTAGGTGATGTCCTGAAACTTCTGCACCAAAAAACACACTTGTAATCGTTTACAGGTGCTTGATAAACGATTACACGAACATAATATGGGTTTTGTACATAAACTTGTACTGTAGGAGCCAGCTGTGGTAACCTAGGTGACCATAGTAAAAAAATTTAATTTTTTGGCATAAGTCTAGTTATTTTCAGTTGATTTTGTTGTTTAAGTGTGAGTAAAGGCTGAGAAGTCATGTTTAGGCACCCCATGATTGAGGAAAGGAACAATGTTTGGGCACCACCTAGGTTACAAGTGTGTTTTTTGGTGTAAAAGTTTCAGGATTTCACTTAACTTGGTAAACCATTAGATTAATTTAAAAGAGTTATTAGTATTGTGCGTTCCTTTGTCATCAAAACACACACAACGTAAATAAAATAACATTACACATAAAGTAATCATGAAAGCTATGATCTTATTGCAATAATATATATATATATATATATATATATCATTATTTGTTACAATCTGTACATATAACAATCTTAATTGAAAAAATCCATCTTTCTCTAAAAACAAACAAAATTTGTACAAATGGAAACAATCCTAACATCATGCCCAGCCCAGTGTTGGACCATCACCTTCAATAATTTTAAATTCACCTCCAAATGGCTCAGAATATGCAAACATCACCTAAATGAATTCATCTTAATGCGCTCTACATGAGCGTGTCCTAGTAAGCTATTCATTTCAACAATGCTGGATGAATCCATCGAGATACGAAGGCGCCACTACAAAACATTAACAAAAAATTATTATTAACTAAGATTCAGAGGATAACACATCATCTATAAAAATAAAAAATTACATTTCATCTTACATTTCCTTTTTGGGTTGCCATTGGACCTGCAGTTATAACAAACAAAACAATAATCCATAATGAGAAGATGCTTAGGGTTACCAAAACACGAAAACGCCAATGCTGGAAAAGATGGTTAGGGTTCGCACACTTCTACTTACCAAAAAACACCACGACAGCGACAATACCAATGCTCCACAGGAACATCGAAGACGACTTCGATGTTGGACAAGAAGGAGGTCCGAAACACCGAGAAGGCACAAGACGCCAATAGGGTTTCAACACCACAAAGATGAGAGAACGAGATAGATGAGAGAATGAGAGAGGTGAGAGAACGAGAGAGATGAGAGAGATGAGAGAAGGCGAGAGACGAGAGAGCGTAAGTGCGAACGAAAGAAGAATAAAGAAAGCGCAAACGAAATTTCGTAAATTTTTCTTCGGATTTTACCCTCACTTGATCAATTGCATATTATTTTTTTTTTCAACTTCAACCAATAGGTAACAGCCACGTACCATTGTCAAATCTTTGGAAAAAAAAGTTGTTAAAGAAGCTTTTTCCTTAATGAAGAGTAGTATACAACTGTCAGTAATGACTGCACCGACTTGAATACTGCCTTATTTTAATTATCATTTCTTTCCTTCCTAGTGCAATGCAGTTGTTCATGTACATCGTTTCATTGAACTCCACCAAGCATGTAAACTATCTAAACAATTGAATCTTAGACTGACTATTAATTTTCCTATCATTTCTTTGAGATTATGCAGCACCACAAGTCTACCTTGCAAAATGCAAGCCTAAGGACAGAAAAATGCTGTAAATGCAAATCCGGGAAAATGTGAACCATAGTCATATGGTTGTGAACATTCTGTACAAACTTAATGTTACTCAGGTGAACCTTAAATTTCAAATGCAGTCAACAAATACAGTAGAAAAAAATTACAGGTTTTAGAAAGGTTAACTAGAAGAGAAGAGAGGTTTACCTGGAGAGAACAAAAACCTTCTTTCTCTGGGGTCTTAACCTGAGACACAATGTTATCATCCACCCAAAGCACAGTGATTGGGATTCTAGCATCCCATTTATCCCAAAGAGCGCTCATTCCACACTTTACCGCTATAAGCCCAGTTCGCTTGGAATTTGAGGTCATCAAACCGGGTTTTGGATCAATAATCCGAGTCCGAATCGCTGCATCGTAACTAAGAAATCGGAGCGGCGAGGGTGAATCGATGGCCAAACGTTGCAGACGCGAAACAAAGCCTCTCGATAATGCGAGCATGGCAGAGCTACAGAAACGGAAACAGAAACTGATCAGCGTAAAACAAAGTGAATGGAAAACATCAACATGCGAAGAATTGCATTGCGCTTACCCAGTAAGGTGAAGATGGAGAAGATTAAGAAGGAGATCGTAGAACCCAGTTGGCTCGCTCACTCTCTCACACGTGCAACGGGAAGTCTATAACCTTCTTGCCCTTCGACCACCAAATAAATATCTCCGGAAAGCTCCGCAATATTGGAATTGGTAAAGCGAAAAAAGCCAAAACCCGTAAAAGGGTACTCGAGTTTGCGGGGAAAAGTGGAACCTTTTTCCCGTGCAGGAAAAACCAGCGCGAGAATGGAAGAAAGGCCGAAAAGTGCAGCTCCAAGCAGTGGGAGAAGAAGTGTGGGGTTTTGTGGGGTCTTTCTTCATGCCCCTATAATTTTTTAGTCCAGATTTTTATTAAATTTTTTTAATATATTTTAAAATATTTAAAAGTATTCACTGTTTTGAAAACACAATAGAAAAAAAAAATCCAATATAAAATCTAAATTCATAATTTGCCCATGAACCTTTAAGTTTTAAAAAGACCATATACCTCCCTTTCTATTATAATAGATATTTTTCCAGATGTTGCGTGTCTTTTTATCACTGTTGTTTTAATTAAATGAAAGATTAATTAATATATCATCGTTTTAATTTAATAAAAATATTTTTGTTCTAAATATGCAAATACTTTATACTATATATTAAAAGAAAGAGATTTGTTTTGACTAATTTTAGTCGACTCAAAAGAATAGAATATTTTTTTAAGAGGAAGAAAATTATAGGAGTTATATAAAGAGGTAAACATAAAGAACACAGGAACCATGCCCTTAATCACAACCAGATTCATGGATAGCTTCACATGTCTGGTAGTGAAAGTTAATAGAATACATTTTTTTCTGCAAGAAAAAACACATTCAAAAGACCAAAAAGAAAAAAAATTTTAAAAAAATCAACTTGTTTCTTTTTAATGTTTGAAGGAAGATCCTTGTGACAAATTCTGTAAATTGTCTCTGCCAATATTATCATTAAGAATATTACTATCATTAAATGTTCTTAGTAAATATTTATTATTCTTAGATATATCCAAATTTATTTTAATATAAAAAATAGAATAAAATGAAAGTAAAGGACTATTTTAAAAACCAACTATCATCTTCACAATATCAGATAATACAAGAAAAGAAATGAATAATTAGATTTAAAAAAGGAACCATGTTTAACAATTTTTTTAATTTCGGAAGGAATAAGAATGATTTATTCCTATAAATAATTATGTAAAACTTGAAACAATCCTTCACTTTATTACATGAAGATTTATTAATTTTGTTAACAAATTTTATTATAAAAATATTGACTAAATTTATATAGTATCACATGTCTCTTGTCAACATTATCTTCTTTCACTAAGTTGAGAACTGACATTTATTTCCCTTGTTTTTTTCTATATTATTTAAACTTTGATAATTACATTTATAAAAAAAAAATTCTTATATAACACGTAATATATATATATATATATATATATATATATATATATATATATATATATTTTTTTTTTTTTAATTTAATGAAGCTGAAGGTGACAGGATTGCATTAGGAAACATCAAGCGAAGAACAAAGGAATATGAATGCTTTGGAAATGTGGTGATTCGTGAATACCCAACGAAGGAGTGAGTGGTTGTCTTGTCCCTCTTCGTTTCTTGGACTTTAATCTTGTTTCTCACAGTACCACACTTTTTTCACAGTTTCTCAACCGCACAAACCCCAACGCCAAACCATAATCGCAACACATCACCAAACAATGCCGACGGGGCTACCGGCGGCGAACACCGTCGTCTCGAGCGACGACGAGGGCTGGGTGTGGGCTCAGATCAAGGCGGAGGCGCGCCGCGACGCCGAGTCGGAGCCGGCGCTGGCGAGCTACCTGTACTCGACGATCCTCTCGCACTCCTCGCTCGAACGTTCTCTCTCGTTCCACCTGGGTAACAAGCTCTGTTCTTCTACGCTACTATCCACTCTCCTCTACGACCTCTTCCTCAACGCCTTCTCCTCCGACCCCTCGCTCAGTTCCGCCGCCGTCGCGGACCTCCGCGCTGCCCGCGAACGTGACCCTGCCTGCGTTTCCTACTCTCACTGTCTTCTCAATTACAAAGGCTTCCTCGCCTGCCAGGTCCAATTCCTTGTTCATCCTCAATTCTGGGGATCTGAATCCTTCCGTTCTAGGTTTTTGTGCTAATTCAGTTTAATTGCAATTCACATCATCATCCATTCAGAAATCATGTATGTATAGCTTGTGACGGACTTATTGTTCAAGTGGATAAACTTGTCGTACATAACGATTTCTGGTTTAATAATTTAAGTTTGATTAATTGACAGTTTGCGGTTTATGGTTTTGATTAGTTGAGTTTTAATATTGATTGTACTGTCATGATTTCTAAAGTAATTATTATAAAGTTCACAAATTTATCCGACATGACGATTTCTGGGTTGACTATTCATCATCGTTTCTGATTAGATTATAATTTCTGATTGTCAGACATGACAATGACAATTTCTGGGGTGACAATTTACATCAGTACAAGGACTATTTACTCTTGTTAATTATTGAATCTTAGGGTTAATTGTTTGTGTGATTGGGATTTGCAGGCGCACCGTGTGGCACACCTGTTGTGGCGGCAATCGCGGCGGCCGTTGGCATTGGCACTGCACTCTCGGATTGCTGATGTGTTTGCGGTGGATATTCACCCGGCGGCGAGGATTGGGAAGGGGATTCTGTTTGATCATGCCACTGGGGTGGTGGTGGGGGAGACAGCGGTGATTGGGAACAATGTATCCATTCTGCACCATGTCACGCTGGGCGGGACTGGCAAGGTTGGTGGTGACAGGCATCCCAAGATTGGGGATGGGGTGCTTATTGGCGCTGGTGCTACAATTCTGGGAAATATCAAGATTGGGGAAGGTGCAAAGGTTGGTGCCGGCTCGGTGGTTTTGATTGATGTGCCGCCAAGGACCACCGCGGTTGGGAACCCGGCGAGGTTGGTTGGTGGGAAGGAGACACCCTCTAAGCATGAGGATGTGCCTGGGGAGTCCATGGACCATACTTCCTTTATCTCTGAGTGGTCAGATTATATCATTTGAATTTCCAAGGTTAATCAATTAATTAATGAATACTCCAAATGAAATACTATGTTGTGCTGTTCTAAAGTTTTGTAATTTTTTTATGTTTGGATTGAGATTTTGTACTCTACACTCTGTGCAAAGTGAAACTGTAATCGGGTCAAATAAAGGTTTGATGAGCAGCTGTATGAAAAATTTGATCACTGCTTAGTATACTGTATGTATTATGAGTTGAAGTTTTGGCTTGTTTGTTTGGTTATTGTACCAGGACTCAGTTGTAAGCCCTAAATTTTCGTATCATTTCCCGTTGTATATGCTCAAGGATTATACTATACGATGGTATTTATGCAGTTATTGATATTTCCTATTACTGAAGTTTCATAACAGAGGAGACAGTCATTAGTTTTCTTCTTAGTGTTGTCTTGACGCTCTCAACTTGTGCATGTGTTCTCTATGTTTGACAAAAAAGACACCTTAGAATCAATCTTTTTGAAAATAAACTTGATTTTTGTTTGACGAACCAAACAAGCACATAGGAAAAACACGAGTAGCCAGTAAGTAGTTTCTGTTCTGTTTAGTGTGTCTCCAGCTAGCTTTAATTGATTCAATTATATCTTTTATCATTTAATTACTATTTTGTTTATCTTTATAACTACAGTTTTAATTTAAGTCTCAAAATTGTACCTTTTTATTTTTTATTAATTAATTATTAAATAACTAATGGTGTGATATACTATAAAAATTATATATATTTTATTTTTTTAATTGACTATCGAGTGTGACAAGTGACTCATGTGAGACAATTTTTACAAGAAGGGAGGGTAACGACATGCCAATGAATTACGTAAAAATTCTCTATGTTGAACTATTTTTGTTTAATTTATCCTATTGATTTTCTTACGTTAAAAAAATATCTGAATAGTGGTAAAATAACTTAAATGAGAAAATTATAGATGAATTTGAAGTACGTACAATTTTAAAACTGAGATAGTAAAATTTGAGAAATTAAAAATTCTGACAGAATTTACAAAAATATAAAATTTCATGGATGAATATGCTTTTTAAGTCTATCTAAATTTAGACAATTTATATATAAATTATTATCTTTTATATTCTAGTGCCATCCTACAAAATCTTTAAACCTCTCATAATTACATGTGTAACACCCAATGTCAACTTGTGTGTTGGAATTCAAAAACAAAACAAACCAAACCAACATTGCAACTTCCTAGTTGAGGTTAGATTTCATTTCCAAATGGGTTATGCTCTCTGGTTACATTATATTTTTCTGAAGTATCAGATCATGTTCTCATATGCCACTCAATACAAAGAAGAATATTGGAGTTTACTCTTTTCGATGTGGAGCAAATCTTCTCAACTGGAAAACTAAGACTTCAAGTGATCAATACAAAGAGCATAAAGTTATACTTACGATGGGTTTGGTTTGTGTTAATTCAGCTTGTAACAATTTCTCAGTAATCGGTATTTTATCTGCTTTCATTCACCAACTTTTGCAACACGCGAGGCTCTCAAAATAGCGAATCAAATGATCTGATTAGTATCTCCAAAAATATAGCAGTTTGGACATAAACATAGGAGAACTGTACAAAAATAGCATGCGGTCTCAATTATTGATTGCGCAGCCATAGATATCATTGCACTAAATTCTCTCCATCTTCTTCTCCCATCCCACGTAACCAAAACAAGATGAACAGGAAAATATATCAACCCCAAACACCATGAGAAAAGATGTCGTTATTCCATAACTGCATGCAACATGAACTCTCAGTCACAACAACAGCAACAAGGCAAACAGAAAAACCGAGAAGAGGAGGAGGAAGAAGAAAACCATTTGTTACATTCAGAATGCGAGTCAATACCGTTGTCTTCACCCCATGTATTACCCTCAAACTGGGAACATGCAGACAAAGAAGAAGAAGAAGAAGAAGAGAAAGACTCCGTGTATGCAGCCAAGGACAAGGTGCAGATATTTGACTTGGAGTCTTCCGGCGCAGCAGGGTCCACGGCGGTGCCGCCGTTTTCGTGGAGGAAGCTGTGGCTGTTCACGGGGCCAGGGTTGTTGATGAGCGTGGCGTTTTTGGACCCGGGGAACCTCGAAGGGGATCTTCAAGCTGGTGCGATTGCAGGGTACTCCTTGCTTTGGTTGTTGATGTGGTCCACCATCATGGGGTTGGTGATACAACTTCTGTCGGCGAGGCTCGGGGTGGCGACCGGGCGGCACCTGGCGGAGCTGTGCAGGGAGGAGTACTCCAATTGGGCAAGGTTGGTTCTGTGGATCTTGGCTGAGATGGCTCTCATTGCTGCTGATATTCAGGAGGTTATTGGCAGTGCCATTGCTTTCAAGATTCTTAGCCATGGCCTTATCCCCATTTGGGCTGGTGTGGTTATCACAGCCACGGATTGGTAAGCTTATCAGATTGAGTAATATCATATATATATATATATATATATATATATATATATATATATATATATATATATATATATATATATATATATATATATATATATATATATATATATATATATATATATATATTGGAAAATGATTCTTTTTTGTATCTTTTAAACGTACTTTAAGGTTATCTAAGCATGCACTAAATGTTTTGAAGATGAAAAAAATATTCGACAGTTACTATACAAAGGAAACAAAAGATTATAACAAGATGATGTATGATGGTTTAGAATTACTCAAACAATATTTTGCAAGACTTGTGTTAAGCTTTTTTGTATTCTTATCCTGGCTGTTAAAGTTCTCAAATCATACAATAACACCAGTTTACTATGCTTAATTTAAAGATGTGGAAAGATAAATAAATCTTGTGTTTCAATGTTTTTAATTCTGGTTTTTTTTTTTGGTGTCTGGTTGAACAGTTTCTTTTTTCTATTTCTCGAGAACTATGGAGTGAGGAAGTTGGAAGGAGTTTTCGCAGTTTTCATTGGAACTATGGGCCTTTCTTTTGCGTGGATGTTCTTTGATACAAACCCCAGTGAAGAAGAACTAATGATGGGTAGAAATTTATCAAACGACTTAGTTTGAGCACATTAATTCATTTGATCATAATCAATTCTTATTTCCAATGTCCAAAAACATGTTGCCACTAATCTTCATATGTTTCTCCATATTGGTCCTTCTTGCAGGTCTTTTAATCCCAAGACTTAGTTCAAAAACTCTTCGCCAGGCTGTGGAAATTGTGGGGTGTGTGATAACCCCACATAATGTGTTCCTCCATTCTGCATTGGTACAATCAAGGGATATTGATATCCGTAACAAAGGCCAGGTTCAAGAGGCTCTCAACTACTACTCAATTGAGTCCTCAGTTGCACTTTTAGTCACACTGTTGATCAATCTATCTGTGATAACAGTTTTTGCTAGAGTGTTCTATGGTACAGAACAGGCCAATGGCATAGGATTGGTAAATGCAGGGCAATATCTTGAGGAAAGGTATGGGGGAGGGTTGTTTCCAATTCTCTACATATGGGGTATTGGTTTATTAGCAGCTGGCCAAAGTAGTACCATAACTGGCACGTATGCTGGCCAGTTTATAACAGAGGGTTTTCTTAAGCTCAACATAAAGAAGTGGTTGAGGGCATTGATTACCAGAAGTTGTGCAATTGTTCCAACTATGATTTGTGCTATTGTTTTTAATACATCAGAAAGTTCATTGGACACCTTGAATGAATGGCTTAATGTGGTCCAGGCAATACAGATTCCTTTTGCTCTTATCCCCCTTCTTACTTTGGTGTCCAAAGAGGAGGTGATGGGAACCTTCAGAATAGGGCCTATAGTAGAGGTAAGCTCTCCATTGAACCTTTTATTTATATTTATCCAATTTGTTTTTCTTGGTAATTGTTATTATGGTGATGTAAGTTCCAAATATCAAGAATTTAATAACCTAGCAAAGCAGAATGTAAGACTGTTCATACTTAACAGTGACCTTTTTGGCTAAAATTTTATTCTTCAAAAGCTAGTATGTTTTTTTATCGATTATTCTTGGTATAAGGACTTAATGCCAAACTTGAGTTATGCATGAGAATGCTGGCAACTTTTTCCTAACAATTTTGATGTGCCCGTAATCAGTTTTCAGTGGAAAAAAAATGAAATGGCAGATTAATGAAGCTTCAGTTGGCTATTTCACATAATTTGAGGATACTTCCTTTTCCCTGAATAATTCTCTCTCATTATATTAAATCAAAGTTGGTTATGAACTCTGATTTTACTTGTTTGATAAAGGGCTCTTTCTTTTCACTCATATTATGGATTTACTAAGTTGAAGACATCAGACCTTAAAAACTCAAGGGGACATTTTGGTCAATGAGGTTGGTTTGAGAAATTCTCCTAGACATGACAGGATGATTTCAGTATAATACAGCAAATAATACAGAGTTGTTCTTGTATTGTCATTTGTTCATAAGATAAATGAAACACCAACAAGTAGAAACTCAAGAAAAGGAAAATGTAAATTAAACACCACTGTCTAGAAGCTTGTCAAAGGACAAACAGAAATTTTGTATGTAAAGCACTTCCATCATACGAAGTTTAACTTATATATTAGAAGAAAGAAACACTTCAATATGTTACTTTTACATATTTTTATTATGATTACTGAAGTTACCTTCACTGCTACTGTAGTTGACCCACCAAACTCCATTTTAGTTTCTGAAATGCATTAGTTAAATTAAAAGCTAAATTTGATTAAAACTGAAAAGTTATTCATAATTTGATCGAGAAGGAGGTTCAGTAGAAAACACAATATTAAGACATGAGGCTTACTTTAGATAAGAGATTGATATTACTTTCAATTCAAAATCTAAAACAATAATAAATTTATGAATCTTTTACCTTGAATCATGCTCAATTTTCATTTCTATTTAATGTCGGATTTAGATTCATTGTTGGATTTCCAACTCTTATTAACATAAAATCATCTCAATGATTTTGTACTGGTGTTTGAGTTAATTTCCATACTTAGCTCTAACTTTGTTCATTTACTGATGCAGAAAGTGGCTTGGAGTGTGGCTGTGCTGGTAATACTGGTTTATGGATATATGTTATTAGATTTCTTCCTGGAAGAAGTAGATGGAGTATTGTTTGGTTTTGTGGTCTGCCTTGGTGCTGCAGCATGGATTTCATTTATTGTATATTTGGTTCAACACAGTGGTGCCATTCCTTCACTCATGACCAGGTCCCCTAATTCAAGAGGTTTTTTCTCTCTTTCTGGGAACTAAGCCTGCAAATCCAAACCATTTTTGGGGGCTAAAATGTAAGGAAGACTGTTGCCAATTTTTCCAGAGTTGTAGATAATGTATTCCAAAAGGAAGCATTGTTACAACAGAACCATCTCTGAACTTGGAAATGAATGCAAGTCCATGTAGTTGACACACTATACTTTGGCACTGTCATGCACATGATTAAGGTATCATTAAGAAACTTTTACTAATTAAGCACTACAACATTCATGTGTAAAGAAGTTAGAACAAACCACTTGTTTGCAAGTTGAAACATGTTAGGGTGTAATATTTAGTCAAGTATATTTGATTTTGCAGTATATTTGGATGATCACTTTCGATTTGTACCTGTGACTATATCCAAAGAACTATAGTTGTATTGTTATTCTCTCATTTTATCTTTGCTGATAGTTATTATTTGTTAATTTTTCTCAATGATCAACACATTTTTTTTTATGTATTTTCATTTATGTTTTGCTTTAATAGGGAATGAAAGTAATGGTTATAACATATTTAAATTAAATCCCCATTTGTTTCATTTCTCAAACATTATATATTGTTTTATTTGTATATCTCTTCTAGCTTATTCATTTATTCATTTTTCTCCCTTTCTTATTTAATCTCCAAATCTAGTTGTTATAAGGAATTAGAGCCATCCACAATTATGGGATTAGTATTAATGAAAAGTTGCGTTTATTAATCTATGTTTTTGTTTATGCAATGATGTTAGTATTCATAGACATTTAAAGTGACATATAAATAGAACTAAGATGATTTCCAATATCTTAGAAAGTTGGTTTAAGGTTAAAACACGGTTTTTAACAAAATTTACTATTTAATTAACTGAAAAATTGTATTTATTATGAGATTCAATTCTCACTAATTTTAGAATAAACATCGTTTTCTCCTCTTACATTTTCAATAAAGTTATACAAGCTTTTTTTTATCTTATTTTTAAAATATTGTTTAACAAAAACTTAAATAAAACTTGTGAAAATTAAAAAATTTTAAACATAAAAAATTAAAGAATTTTTAATAAATAAAAATATAAGGGGACTAAGCATCATTTACTAAGAGGGAGGTCAATGTATGATGATTGCCTAATAAAATTAGCTTCATGCTTCAATCTGAAAAAGAAAATCATATCTTCAAAGTATAATTATTTATACTTTCTTCTACTTGTCCACACAACACACATTGTGCACTCTACTTGCATCCCTCTTTTCTGTAAATTGTTTTTCTTTGGAATTATCCTTTTATAAGAGGGAGGTCAATGTGTATTTAAACATATGGAAAATGTTTCTTGAACAACCATTTTTGACAACATTTAGACACGTACACACGTGTCAAAATCTGAGTGGTCTAGTTGGAAAAATTAAATAAAAATGGACCACTCAGATTTTGACACGTGTGCGCGTGTCTAAATGTTGTCAAAAATGATTGTTCAAGTATCATTACCCTAAACATATAGGTATGAATGCCATTTTAGTAAAAACATGAGAGAATATAAGTTTCATTTATTATAATATCAAAGAAAATAAGTGAAGGTTCTACTTGAGTAAAAAATGTGATAATATTTATATACACGTTTTTGTAACAAAAAATAAATAAATTATGCTTTGAATTTGAAAAAATAATATAAAACTTTCTTTTAAGTGTTAATTGTTGGAGATAATTCATGAGTCTAAATCAGTAAAAATAACAAAGTTAAATATCATATAACAAAAAAACTCATAAATTCGATGTTTCAAAATAAAGATCACTTATTCATTTTGGTGACTTGTTTAAAACTAAAATACATTGATTAGTATCAATGTCTTAAAGTTTGGAATTAAAAATGATGTCATTTGTTAATAAATCTGTCATTAATGTAGAGTTAAACTTACTACATGTTATTTACAAACACTTCTAGAAAAGAGAAATAAGAAGAAAGTTTGAAATTAACTTTTTTTATAAGGTAAAATAAAGTTAATTTGTAAAAAATTTCTAATATAGTTTTTCTTAAATTTTACTTTTACCTCATAATATAATCTAATTTTAACTTGTGAAAGAGTTAATAAGCTAATTTTAACTTATGAAGAAGAATAAGCTATTTTTAATTTATGAAGAAGTTAATTTTATTTTTATCTTCTTATTTTCTAAACTTAATTATTGAAACTCTTGGTTAATAAACTAGTTCTTAACATAAAAGTATCAAAATGAAGTGTGAAACTCTCAGTAAATAGCAAACTAGTTGTTCACACAGAATAGTAATTTTTTTACTCATTAATTAGATTTTTTTTTTAAATTTTGAAAGACAATGATTAAAAAAAAAAAAAACTCACCAAGATTCAATGACAATTAGAAAAGTGTCGAGAAAACGACATCTTATTTTAATACTTTTCGTGAAGAAAAATCATGCATGCAATTATTCTTCATAAATATGTTCCATGCAACCATATAATTAGTAGAAAGCCAACCCAAAAATTTAATCTCTTTTATTTTCTTATTTTCCAACTCATGTCTTTTTAGCTTCTTCATAACTTGGTCTTCAGTTTTAAATTTTTTTGTTAAGGCTGTTTCTACTTTTACATATAAGAAATTTATAACTAATTTACATTTATTAAAAAAATTAATTTAGTTTAATACATCTTATTTGTTTTTTAATTATAATATAAAACTACTCTGAATTAATGAATATAGAGATAGAATAATAGTAGTAGAGTTTTAACTTTTAGTCTATGATAAAATCTTGAATGTTTCTGATGATTTTTTTTAACCGTGCGTTCTCAATAAAAAGAAATCTATTTTGTTTTACACTATAAAAGCTCTGTTTACAAAACCTTATTTCATTATTTAAAGAGCAATCTGAAAAAAAAGAGAAACAGAAAAATTATGGAAAATGTATTAGGGAAGCAATCATAATTTTTTTATTAAGAATAAAAAATATAACTCCAACAATTTACCAAAGATAAAAAGTACATCTAAGTCTTCTCAAAATCTTCCATCTTCCGAAAAATCACATATCCTATTATTTATTATCTATGATCCAAAATAGTTAAGAATATTTTTTATTAAAATATAACTAATACAAGAGAACTAAATTAAAGGCTTATAAAAAAGAAAATTTGGCCTTGCAACCGATTTAAGAGTTTTGTTAAAAAAAAAAAATCAACATCAGATTTAAAAACATGCTTTTCAAATCGAATTTTTTCAAAATACTATTTAAAAATCCATCAATGAAATTGATTGCATTGAAATCTATTAAAATGACGACCTTTCAAATTGGTTTTCTCTAAGGTTGATTTAAAATTTGTACATTATCTAATTTGATGATAATGGAAAATATATCAAATTTGGAGATGAAGTGTTTCCATAGCTAACAAAAAAAATTAATAAAGATAATAAAAAACACTCTAAATTAATTATACTCCTTTTTGGTGCATAGTTTAAATAAGTCTTTAAATTAATTATATTCCTTTTTGTCTCGTTTCCATATTGAAACTTGTATTTGGGGATGTGGTAAATAGTTATGATACATTACAAAATATGAATGAATTTTGGATTCAAAATAAACATGTTTAAGCTAATAAGGCATCTCCACGGATTGAGGATATGACTTAGAGTCTCTTCTTGCAATGATTCTCATTCTTATCTCCAAGAACACAAAGACAATGACCAAGATAGCAATAGTGACTCCATAAGCAAGAAACCACTTAGATCCTTCTCCTCCCAAATGGAGTCCATAAAAGGTGTTAAGAATTGCAAAGATAATCAAAATCCTCCCCACATTATGATGATACCAATTCCAATACTTTCTTATCTTTGATTCTTTTCCTGGTCTTAATATAATGGCTAACACCTACCAAATCAAGTCACAAATAAATAACATGAGTGAAAATAACTTTGATTTTATATCAGAAAATGAGTTCGATATAAAACTAAAGGAGAGACAAAATGGTTAATTAATTAACCTGTAGGAAGCCAAGGATGATGATGAGGAATGCTACATTTTTGTGATGAGTGACTTCGAGATTCCTATCTAAGAGCAATCCACATAAAACTCCAAGTATGCCAGCAAGGAACCCAAATGCTTGAATTGAAGCATGCAGATAAAACCACATGGGATCCCTTTCTTTGAAGTATCGTGCAATTATGGATCCTATAATCATTAGAATGCTCCATCCCATAATGTTCAGAACTCCATGGCTTCTTCGAAGATTTAGTTTAGAATTGTTTTTAGTTGAACCTCCTGCAAGCCAAAGTTATAACATTCAGATTTAACCACACCATGAGATATATGCCAAACATGTATACATAGTTTAAGAAGTGAACTTTAAATCTAATTTAGTCTTATAAAAAAATCAGTGTATAAGATGAGATTTGTATTCACTTATATATCATAAATTTACATTATCTCTCGTATACATGATCTAACACATTCCCTCACACTGAGACATATACGTTATGAGTGTGGACTAAACATTAATGGTAGTTTAATAGTGATATGACAAGTGACATGATAGTCTTAATAAACAACAAATCTTGGTAGAATATATTTTGGAACATTTTGATATGGAGGTGAACTTTAAATCTAATTCAATCTTATAAAATTAGTTTATAAAATAAGATTTACATTCACTAGTTATATACTCTAAATTCATCTTACTAATCAAGGTGAGATTTCAACACACAATTATCATCACTTTCCAATTCATCAAAATCCTATCAGTGTTACTTAACATGAAGGCGTTGTGTTCCAAAAACTTTTTTCAACGCATGTATAACGTATTCATGTATAAAGATCTGCAGATTAATATCCAAATTGGTTCATTAAAAGGAGTAATTTCAATCTATGATAAGAAAAAACAGTAATTAATACTTTAACAGACTCATGATTTGTTATGCATGTGCCATGTATTGATGTTGATGATGAACAACAAAAGGGTTCTTCACTAACCTTTTGAATAATCAATGGTTACTGATGTCTGATCAATATGTTTGGGCAAGTCATAGCTTGGATAATCAGGAAACTGGCCATTGGGTCCAATGGCAAATATGAGATTGGAAGAAGGTTGAGTGGTCTTCAATTGGAAGATCAAGTAACCAAGTGAACCAGTTGCTGGAACAAATGATGCATTCATAATATAAAGATCACTTCTGTCTTTAATCACTTCATCTTTTGATTTTCCACCCAGATAGTAATATTTCATGCCCCCAGCACCTGGAGATGGCATCCACCCCACAATGGCACTAGAACCCACCATGCTTCCATCTTTCGAGAACCCTATCGCTGCATAAGCTTTTGGGTCTAATGGGAATGAAAATATGAAGCTCCACACATCTGATGAAGCCTTAGCATACTGATCAGAGAACCAAACAAAAACAAGAAAGATACCTGATTAAATTTTTAATGTTACACTCAAGTTCAGTTATGTATATTTCAAATACTCTAATGAATATATTTAAAGTGTTGTTATTCATATGATGAAGCTGTATAAAACCAATGCTTCTGAAAAGTTTATTCAGAGTCTGTTGACAGAAAAATGTAAGTCACATACTCTAAGGATGAAACTGTGAGCAGGCCAAACAGAACTGCAGAGGAGTGAACTTGTATCGAAAGGGATAGGAAGCTGAAGTTGCTGCAATTTAGAGGAGCATGAATCTTGAGAAGTGACAAAGGTTGATGAACTATAGAGCATAATGAACAAGATTATCTGACAGAAACTTGTTAACTTCATCTTTGTGTGGAGGAAGATAATTAAGCACCAAAGACGGCAGAAGTAACTACTCAGAGTGTGTCACTAATTATGTTCAATTTTATAGTGAAAAAGTATGATGATCCTTGAAATTATAAATGGTTGTTTTTGACAATTGGCATTGCCGGCTGGAACAAGACATGCAGGCACTGCTATTGTTTCATTCAAATGTTAGAGAAGACCAACCAGCCAACTGCGTACGGTGTTAATTTTAAGCTTCACAATCAACCAAAAGTTAGTTTGAGGAGACTTTGTTGTTGGAACTATTGTCTTGTAGCATACCTCTTATCATGGTAATAATGATATACCTTCATAATGTGACTTGAACTTCTGCTATATAAAATAAGAATATTGAACTGATAAAAAATAAAGAGTTGACATCAGTATATCTGAATAATATTTTTAATCATTTTAATTAATTTTCTTTGTTTATGCAAAATAATAATCAGGCATTCATGTATGCATGTGAAGACTCATAATTACGTGAATCTTGCATAGGAATATGCTGAAAAAAAAAACAATTCTGATGTATAAATTAGACTTAGGTTAAACTTTGACATTAACTAATGTTATTTTTACTTCATATTCTCACTCTATATGTTTCTACTTTTTTTATTTTCATCCTTAAAGTTCTTTTTCCACTTCACACTTGCACTATTCCATTAAATTGGGAAGCTATACACAGAAAGCACTCCGATACTAAAGTGAGTAAATGTCTCACAGTAATAATAATTAATGTACAAAGAATGTAACCAACCTATCACAATATCACAAATCTATGACTAGAGTTGATTTAATTACGTCTATAACTATATTTAACGTGAACTCCAGTTTTAGTTTGAGATTCGGTTTTTCAACCAGTTCCCATGAAATCGTAACCTAGTCAAGTCCAATTTTTGAGCTAACTGGACAATTTGGTTCTTGAGCTGATGGAACAATTATATTATATATTTTCATCCCCACATTTAGGAGATTCGAAAAATCTGGAGATTTAATTTCATTATAACTACTATGTGTAGAATTGTGTCTTTTGTTTATAAAAAAATTGTAAACTTCTCAAAGTATTTAGTACAACACCAGTTATTAAACGTTGGGGTGGAAATATATTTTTTAATTAATGTATGTTTACTTTATCAACGATAGAGTTTTGTACAATCTCATTTTTATATAATGTAATGGACTACTGACAGCAATTTGTTGAAGCTAGCTTTGGCATTAAGAGGAAGAGGCATGCATAATTAAAATATATGTTAAACATAAAATTAATTGATGAGAAATTCTCTTGGTACAAAAATAAGTTACAAATGGAAGTAAAGTTGCAAATAAAAGGCAGTGGTGAAAGAAATTAAAATGTATGAAGGAAAAAAATTTAGTCTTTACTGCAGAGTTGTGTCTCAAAAGTAAGTGCCATTGTAAGTAATATGGCCAGCACAATACCATAACCTATATTCCATCCACTTCCCTCCTTCCCTAATTGGATTCCATAGAAAATGTTAGCCACGGCTAGTATAATCAAAATTCTCCCCATGTTATGATGGTATAAATTCCAATACTTTCTCACTTTTGATTCCTTCTTTGGTCGACCAAGCAAAGCCATTACCTACAAAAACCATATAAAGTTTTTGAGTATTCCAAAGGATATATAGTTTGAAAAAGTTTAAGATAAAGTGCAGAATTATTTAAAATGTAAAGTATACCTGGAAGCAGGCTAGAACGAAAATGATGATTCCAAGAGCCTTGTGAAGAGTAACGTCAACATGGAGTTGATTATTCAACACAAAACCACTAATTACACCAATTACTCCAAGAACAAAACCCAAGAATTGAACTGAAGCGTGAAAATAAAACCAAAATGGATCCCATTCCCTGAAGTAACGAGCAACTATTGCTCCCATTATGATTAGGATGCCCCATCCCAAGATATTCAGCACTCCATGGCTTCTTTTCAGGTTCATATATGACTTTCCTAATGCACTTGAACCTGTTTCCAATAATATCATAAACAAACCTTTTCAATGTTTGTTCCCAACAAAAAAAAAAACCTTTTCAATGTCATCCCTAATATTCAAATATGACTACTATATCTATTCACGAACTTACTGAGGGCAAGCATGAACAATAGTAGCATTTCCCATTTTACATTAAAGTCCACAAGGAAGAGCAAAATGTCGACCTTTTGGCCAAGCTACTCAACTACATACATACATACATATATATATATATATATATATATATATATATATATATATATATATATATATGTATGTATATATACAAAAAAGAAGAACATATGTGGGTTTGGTTTGGTGGAAGGTCGAGTCAGATTTACATTTCAACTAGATTATTCTTACATGAATATGAGAAAAGAATGTCCTCTCAACAACCACAAACCACTGCAAAATAGTTTTTGACAGCAAGAATGGGCCAGGTATTGGTCCAATCATTTGTCAAAATCAACTCAACCAAAAGGTCAGTGCTAGAATAATCCTAATTGGTCTACCTGTTTTCGAAATATCATTTTTTTCAAACCTTGTCATATGCACATATAAAATCATGAGAGATGCATAATTTATGCAATATATACTACACAATTTATCTGTCCATCCATCTTCATCGTATCACTGATTTTAGCATATTTTTCCATTTCATTTTCTTCTTCTTACCTTTACTGTAAAAAGATTGTGTATCCCGGAGTAAAATTTGTGAAAAAGGGATTAATGTAATTTCTTCTCATGCATGTTCCCCTAGCCCGATTCACTCAGTTAATTTATTCACAAGAATGTGCAAAAACTCTTGCATGGCTGATTTTTTACTAACCTGTTGCGTAATTCAACGTAATGGAGACTTTGTCTTGGTGCTGTGTTAATGCAAAACTTGGTGCTGAAGGGAACACACCGTTAGGTCCAAAGGCATAAATCAACCGGGACAGAGGTTGGTTGGTCTGTAACTGGAATGCCATGTACAAACGTGAGGACTGTGATGTAATGAAGGTTGAGTTGGTTAGAACTTTTAAGTTGCCTCTATCTGGCACCACTTGGTTTGGTGCGAGTCCTGTTAGATAATACTGTTTCATGCCTCCACCTGCCCCATTGGATGCGATCCACCCCACAATGGCACTTGAACCAACCATGCCTCCATTGGGAGAGAACCCCATTGCTATATAAGAATTTGTGTTCGGTGCTGAGAGAATGAAGCTCCATATGTTTGGAGAAGTCTGAGAATACTGCACAGTTAATGCATCCATATACGGTTAGTTGGTTTGATATTAATTTATGATTGGTCACCGTTAAACTTGTTATCCAAACATTGATCTTGAAATTGGATACACAATCATATTATAATGACAATAACATAACTTTGAAGGGTTATTTTGAACTAACTTACAAAAACTGGTTAATTCAAGAATAATGCACGACTTACTCTAAGGATATACCCCTGAGCATTCCAAACAGGAAGACAATTGAGATTGGTTGTGTCGAAGAGGAGAGGAACACTGAGGTTTAGATTGGAGACACAGGAGTCTGGTGCTTGTGAAGTACTTCCATCTACTTGTGAAGAATTTCCATCCCCTTGTGAACTTCCAATGTTGGCTGAAGCATGTAAACAAATAGTGAACATGAGAAATGCTACAGATATCTTCATTTCTCTCTATTGTTTATGCTTGTGTTGTGTGTTTGCAAACGTATTCATGAGACTGTTAAAGCAAGAAAGACGTACTGCTATATGATTAAGTAAAGGAAAGGGAAAGATTGATACAATAAACAATGGTACAGGTAGCGGTGTATCAATAATCATGGTGAAAGGAAGGCTAGCTAACTTAACCCATTAAGTTTCCAATAATGATAATTTGACACACATAAATATTTTATATTCTTTTGATTTTTTTTTCATTATTTATATTCTCTTCTTTCTTAAAAAATACCAAAATTCACTATCACCATTTTATTCTTATACTTATATTATATGTAAACGAATATAAAAATGTGATATTTTATCATTATTTTTAAGTTTCCTTTATTCATAACAAAATATTGATTTTGATTATGGAAAAATCATCATGTTCTCAAAGACAATAAAGTGTTGCCAACGTAAAGTAAATTATGAAAAGGAAAATGATAGATGAGTCATTTGGGAACATACTGAGGATAAAATAATCATTTAAAAGGTCAACTTTTATATTTATAAAGAAAAAAAATTAAAAGATAACGCCAAAATGAGTATAAAAAGTTTTTTATGTCAAAATATCACTTTTCTTATAAAGAAAAAGCAATCTCTCCCTATATTTTCTTATGTTATATCTACTTTGATTTTTTTTTTTGGAAAGAGAATTTTTTTTTTTTTCAAATTTAAAGCATCCTTTGTATGGAGTCAGTGATCCTTAGTACGCTAACCCGGTATTTTAAAGAAACAGTATTTGTCTTAATAACCTCCATTTTCCAAAGAAATAATGTCAAGTTGGAAAAAAGTCTTTACAGTCCTCTATACTTCTGGTTTAATGTGGTTAAATTAATTAATAAAAAGGGTTAAATCTATATATTTTTAAAAGTTCAAAGACGCAATTATTAATACAAAATATTTTATTGGAAGAATAGAAACTGAAAGCACTTTTTTTCCTATCATGTTGATAATTTTATTAACACTACGAAACTTCAAATTTAGAATGCATGAAATGGAGTGGGTGAAGTGGAATTTGCTTTATTTTCTTTGAGATTTTCTCATGAATTTTAACTTTTGAGTCTCGTCTACGGATGATTTGAGAAAAGAGATCACAATAAAAACTTAAATTGGGAATTTCAATATCATTAAATAGAACTATAATTATTATTTTTTTCTATGTGATCTTTCCATCATTAACTCTTTGTGTCGTATATTTTATTTCTGTATCCTCTCTTTGTATATCGTATTGTATATGTATATATCTATCATTTATATTTCAACTTAGGTCCCTTAAAGCACGCAACTCTCCATAATTATTGTCCGGCTTGTTTTCCTTATTCTTTCTCTTGGGTCCTTGGGTCAGTATACTTTCCATCTACCAAAAAGTTTAAAGTCAATAAAAATTAATTGATTTTTAATTGATGTTAAAAATATACTAAAAACGCATAAAAATTAAAGTCAATAAATAAATAAATCTTATTTGATTCAACCTGCACTAAAAGTTACTAAGATTAAGATCAACAACATGAATTTATAATAATAATAAGTGTATAACCAAATGATGAGGATACGATTTTTTAAAATTAAAATACATGTTGATAATTGACTAAAGGATGTATCGTCTGAAACTTCTAAATGAGTGGGAAGAGGAAAAAAGGAGTAATACATCTTACTGAAGTTTTATTTGGACGAAAAATGGGTTCAAGGACATTTGAAGTCCTAGGCAAAAATCTAAATCGGGATCCTTTAATAGTTTGAAATATGTATTCTTTTTTTCACAAATGATTCGATTTTTATTTTACTTTTGCAGTTTAAGATAAAATATATTAAAACTTCAGGTAATAAAACATTTAGTTATTTAGTTTTTCGTTAAAAAAGATTTAAACAAAAAATTTCTTTTATTAACTTTGACTTTGATTTTCTTCACTAAAATGAGCGCAATAGAAATAGCTAAAAGATATTATATATTTGGAGAGAGAGAAACTACGGTTTTATAAATTCTAGAATAAAATTATGAACCGAAAGTTTTTAATGTAAATATATGCATATATTGACAGGGGAAATAGAAATACGGTTAAGGTTGACCCTACCTAACCTAAGGCCTAAAGTTGAAGAATCAGATTGCTTCAAATGAACTCGATCTGGTTGTTATTCCATAACTTCCAAGTCGGAGAGAACATAAAAGAACGTGTGAATCTAAGACTAAAGACTGTTGTTGCAACACAAACCAGTTTGTCGGCTGTGTTTTTTTTTCTCTCACTATGTTTCGAAAAGAGGACTCAATGTTCTAAGAAATGGAACTGTCACAACCAACACGTGAAGTTCCACTATTTACTCTTCTCTACTTGTTTTGGCTTTTACTAGTATAGTTTTTGATTGAACACTTCACCCACTCTATAATGCCCAACCAAAGAATTCTCCGGCTGAATCAATGAATTCTGAATAGTATGCCGTCAAATTTCAACCACAGGCATAATGATATATAATGACGCACACTTCAATATTAGCCACTAATCATATTTATGTAGAGGGTTCAAGTAAAGAAAAGAAAAACATATATTATTCACTACTAGTTAACTTTGTTTGTTTCAGTTATCAGAAGTTTGTTAAAAATTAAAGGAATTAATTATTTTGTATTCAATAATTTTTTATTTTATTTAATTTAGTCTTATAAATAAAAACTTAATCAGGTCTTTTCATTTTGATATCCACCAAGTTAATATTTTTACACAATTAACAATATAACCATTAATCTGCACCAAGTTAACATTAATAATTTTAATTTACAAGTAATGTAATTTATATTTATTATATAGTGACAATTTATACAACCAATAAAATTACTTCAACAAAAATAAACCATCATATTGTTGCATTTTAAAAATTAAGGAATTTTACTAAATTTGAAAACAGTTACATTATTGCATTTTTTAAATTGAGGGATATAAACTTATATTAATTGAGGTACCAGATTGAATAAAGACTAAATTAATAATAGGAAAAAGAAAAACTTAATCAAGCCAAAGCATAACTAAAAAATCTTTTTTGATTTTGCCTTAAAACTCAGTTATCGACGTAGAAAATTAAGGTTTACTGTTCAAGCAATACTTTTTCAGATCATGGCTAAAAAAAAATCACAACAGCTAAGTTATTACCGAATTGTAAGGAAAATAATCATTACATTTAGCTCATATACGATTAATAAGTCCGTAGACTGTCGTTTAGAAAATAAATTTATTTAAAAGAAAACAATCATTTAAGAGAGTATTTCTAACTAACCTTTTGAGTAGTCTATTCTTGTGGAAACCTTGTCTAGGTGTTTGGTTAGTGCAAAGCTTGGTGGTGCAGGAAATAAACCGGTGGATCCAGTGGCAAATATCAGCGAGGACAAAGGATCAGCGGTTTGTAACTGAAACACCATGAACAGACGAGAGTTCTGTAAAGTGATGAAGGTTGAATTGGCTATCACCTGTAGGTTGCCCTTATCAGGAACCACCTGATTTGGAGTGACCCCACCAAGATAATACTGCTTGATCCCTCCACTGGCTCCTCTTGATGCCACCCACCCCACCATGGCACTTGAACCAACCATGCCGCCACTGACAGAGAATCCCATGGCTATGTAAGAATTTGTGTCTGGGGTAGAAAGAATGAAACTCCAAATGTTTGCATAAGTCTGAGCATACTGCAAAGTTTACACATAGGTTAGTATATACATGCGGTGCTACTGGAATAAGGTCATATACATGAGATTGAAATTCAAAAATGGTGCACTTACTCTGAGGATGAAACTTTGAGCATCCCATACAGAAAGGCAGAGAAGGTTGGTTGTATCAAAGGGGATAGAAACATTGAGGCTTAGATTGCTGGTACACGAGTCTGCTTCCGGGCTTGGAAGAAAGAATGAACAAAGAAAAGTAATCACGAAGAGAAGTTTTAGAGCCTTCATTTGTCTCTATTATTATGCAAGTGGTGTCACTTTGAAAGATGTGGTAAGCATGAGTAAGTCTTACTAATCTTATTGAAGCCGGGCTTATTATTCCTACTGAAGCTAGAAAGGGGGAAAATAAACGATGTAATGATTGTCATTTTGTAACTAACATGGTGCAGGGCCTATTCTCAATTATGATCATAAATTGAAAACGAAGATTGAAGTACATGAATGATTAAAAAACGAAAAATAAAAATGGCAAGTTTTTGTCGACTGAAGTCTGGCTGGTGTTTCACTCACCTAATTAAAGGCAACACGAACTCGTACATGAATTCATACGTGATGCAAATGTATGCAAAGAAACAGAGATGTAGGGTAAATTATAGGAAAAGTAAATATATTCATAGTTCCATATATGATACAACATATTCCATTATACGGATGTACACTCTTCCAATAATAAAGAAAATGATAAAAACCCAGACTCCAAATACATGGCAATAGGCTCGGGACAGCTCCCAATTCCCAAATAATACTTTCAAGCATCACTTCATTTTTCTCGGCCAGACTTTAGCACGTCTAGATCCCAATCCACATGTCCAGGTCTTCATTCAATTCACTTGTCTCCAAATTGATAAATGGTACAACATCTAAATAATTTTATTCGTGTGCCTTTGTTCTTGCGCAAGATACAGAAATTTACAGATAGAATTACAGTACCATAACCTTATATAGCTGCATCATCAGAGGCTTGACTTTGAAGTCCGTCGCGCCCTACAAACGCATAGATAATTGTGGCATTAATAAATTGCAATGGATTTCCTAATATGTAATGATCAACGTTTTCACACAACTTTGTGCCGAATTCACGAGATAAAAAAATTTCATATTAAAAGGTATGTTTAAATCAAAGAAATTTCATCCACTAGGTAATAATACTTGACAATAGAGACAGCAATAAAATAGCAGCAGATAACAGTTACAGATTGCCTAGTATCTCAACATAAACCTGGACAAAAGCAGCTCCTTCTAAAGGAAAGACCCACCCCTTTCCACTCTCACAATAATTTTGAAATTTGAGGTAAATTTTTGGAACAAATTAGCAATTAAGTTGAACACCGTCTAAGAATGCTGGGTATATGATGCATGGATATTTAGGAATATTTTGTTTTACATCAACTGTTAGTCCCCTTACTCTTTTGGGCCTGTGTTATGCCCTGGCTTTGGTATGCCTCGCAATTTTTAAACATTCATTTCTAGGGTATTGATAGGAACCCAGAATTTAAAAGAGACAAAAGAGTAATATTCTTTATTGTATAGAGTGTATAGAACACAAAGAATAGGAGAGCACTCTCTCCTCCAAGGGTTTCCCCTTCACAAAGAGCCAAAGCTCAATCTACAAGATTATCCAAAAGTGACTTCACACAAGAGCTCCCTGCCTTCTTATACAGGCCCCCCAACTAACTAACCAAAACTCCCAACTAATTCCTAAACTGTTTCGTTTTATTCTGCACACATTACCCATTATAACCTATTACATTATATCCTATCAGGTATACTTTCACAAGTTCTGAAAAGTCTCACATGATTACAAAAACGTTCCAAACATCGGTGATACCCTTGGAAATTCATACCGGAGGCATCTTTATTGACACTGGGATTCTCACTCAAAGCCACTACTGGGATTGAGATATTATTCACGTAATTGAGCAGTTTGCAGACTAACTACAATAGTTTATATTATACCAATAACAAAAAATTCCAATTCTATTAGTTATCTTCAGCTAGGTATGTGAGAGGGTAAGTATCTGTGGCAGTTGGAGAGGGACAAAACTGTTTTCAAGTGATTTCTTGGCCCAAAAAATACTTTCTTGGCTCCCCAGTTGTTTTAAGCCCAGGACTACCTCAAGGGTGTAGCATTAGCAATCTTGGATTAGCAAGGATTGGGAAGCCTTTGCTCATACTTAGTTCAATTAACAACCAACATGTTACTACAATTAAATCAAAAAGAGAAAAAAATAGCTAATGAACAAATCAATCTGCGCGGCCACCTACCATTGACGAAGTGTCAATAATACTCGATAGTTCAATTCACATTAAATTAATCTAACCAAACTCGTGCCTCAGGTCAATCAATTTCAGATTTTCCCACGAAGTCCAAAAATTATTAACCATTTTCCAAACAAATGCTTCATTACATGATAACTAGAACAGACTACAGACCAGCTCCTTCATCCTTAATCCACTGGTCACTAAAGTCAATATGTAAGTTATAGAAAATTAGTTTGGTGGCTAAGAGCAACTGAAACAACTAAAAATAAGAATATAAAAGATGAAATGGCAGTGAACTTACCTACTGAAACCGACTCAGGCAAGCCAACATACTTGGGACATCCTTTTGAAGTAACCATGTCAATTTTAACATCAGAACTAACAGCACAATCTCGGGGCTGCAAAACGGCAAACAATATATTCTAGAATTAATAATGGCCAAATTACTGTTTTTGAATAGAATCCCATGAAATCATAGAATTAATGGGGATTCTCTGATAATGTACATGAAAGTTTGTTTAACCAGTGGCGTATTTCTTAAATTTCTACAAATAAACCAAATTCCTACCAATTCTATACATTGAGTTAAATGTCTGTCATACAGGTCTAAAACTTCTCAATGATCTCATAACTATTACATGTGTCTTATGCAGTATTACATCAAAATTGACCAGAGTACAACACTGACATCAATAATTCAAAAGTCTAGCTAACGCAGACTAAGCTATTTATGTTAGGAATCCGAGAATAATTTCCTAACCATCTACCTCACTCACTGATACACTCACTAATACGCACTCTCACACAACAGAAAAAATCAAATAATGGATATATTATTCACTGTAACGAATAAAGAGAACACATGTAAGATGAGGGCCTAACCCCTCTCACCAGGTCCTGAAACCGGTCTATACAAATTATATCATTTTCTCTGCCCCCCACAAGTATAATGCGTTATTTCTTTTATACCCATACTTCCCGCCTTTTCCTAACTGCCTACTCTCTTTTCTTTCTTCTCTCATAAACTATTCAACTCCTAACATTACCCCCATCCTGAAAATCAACCTTGTCCCCAAGGTTGAATTCTGGAAACTGCTTGTTGCTCCATCCACCCGTCCTTCATTCCCTTCTATCAGCACTTGCTCTCTTAACTCCTCTTCAAGTTGCTGTTGTCTTCTATTCAAAACACGTATTGGCCAACAATGAAAACTTTCCATCTTGGTAATGTTTAGTATGAGGGCAACGGGAAGAAAAATTAAAACATTGAAAAGCCCAAGATATCCCAGAAACTGAGCTGTACTAGCTTCACCAGTCTTTCTGATAGGTCCTTACAATCAAGAACCTATAGAAACCCAGTAACACCCACTCACACTGAATAACCTCCTTGTATTACCAAAGAATCAAGAGCACAAGATACACTGTGTGCCCGAGAGCTTAACCTCCCTCCAAAGAACTACAAGAGTTCCCGCCAAACAATAACACTCCAAGACCCCCCCTCTCTCACCAACCAACCCACCCCTTTTACTGACTTACCTAACTGCCAGGCAGTTAGGCTGGGTAATGTTTCTTCTTCTACTAGATACAATTAGTTCCCTAACAATACTCCCCTTCCCCAACAACCTTGTCCCCAAGGTTGAAAAACTGCTCTTTTTTTTTTTTTTTTTTTTTTTTTTATATAGCCCCATCTTCCAACGGAGGCACCCTCTTCTCACCCACAGCCTTCTTTAGTTGGGGAACATGAAATATTGAGTGTATTCTTGCTGTCTCGGTTAATTGTAAATGAAAATCTACTTTCCCCACATGCTGTAACCGTGCAGGGAGCTTCAGTCAATTCACCCGTCACGTCACCTCCTGTCCCCTGCTCCACTACGCACATTTCCCAAACCTGAAAAACGTGGTAGTGCACCTGCAACACGGTTTCCAATTCTGCTTTCTGCCCCTCCTCCGTCAAATCCACTTGCCCCTCACCGTCCACCTCTTTCTCCACTTGGCCCATATCCCAAGCTATGACCCATGACTCAGCATCTGTCAATTTTAATACAGATTGAGGCTCCACCAGCTGTCGGGCTAACGCTGGGTCTCCTTGTATCTTCACCTTCTTACCTTCCACGATATACCCCATTGTCATTTCCTTCCAATTTATCATCACCTCCCCCAGTTTAGCTAGCCATTCAACCCCCAATATGATGTCTACTTCGCCCAATTCGAACAAATGGAGCCTCTCCTCAACCACGGCCTCCGCCAATCTGATCTCTACCTGCTCACAACACCCTCTCGTCTCTTTCCGCTGTCCATCCCCCAAACTCACCTGATAAGGGGGCGTATTATTTATGGGTAACTTCAGCTCTTCCGCCAGTCTCCGACTAATAAAGTTGTGGCTGGCCCCGCTGTCGATGAGGACTAGCACCTCCCTGTGCCCAATCTTCCCCCTCAATTTCATCATCTTCGGTTGGGTTAACCCTCCGACGGAACACGCTGATAGCTCCATAGGTTTTGAATTTTGATCTATCCCTTCTTCCGCTTCGTCATCCTCATCCTCCGCCAACAGCAAAACTCGCAGACTCTTCTCCGAGCATCGGTGGCCAGGAGCAAAGGGGCCTCCGCACCGGAAACAACGACCCTCTTCTCTCCTTTTAAGAAATTCCGGATACGGTAAGTTTCGCACCGTCCGTCCCCGATTATCGGCGCCTCCGGTCACACTCCCTATCGAGCTGCTCGCCGGCATCGCTCCCTCTCTCCTAGCTGATCCATTGTCTTCCGTTCCCCCTGTCCGGTTTGTGGACTGGCGTTCGGTTTCGCCACGTACTACCGAACCTACCATGCGTGACCCCGATGGGTTAATTTCCATCCCGTTCCAGCCCCCTCCTTTCGCCCTCATTATCGCATCTTCTACGTCCCGCGCGATCCTGATCGCAACCATGAATTCTTGAGGATCTTGAATGCGGACTTGTCCCCTGATGTCTTCTCGCAGTCCAGCGAGAAAAAACCCCATCACCAGCTCCTCCGATAACCCCCGAGTCTGACCTATTAATATTTCAAAGCTCCGGACGTACTCCTCCACTGATCCCTCTTGCCGTATTGTCGCAAGCTGTTCAAACACCGATCCTCTGGATCCCCCTCCAAACCGATTCACTAACGCCATTTTTAGGGCCGTCCAAGAACGAATCTTGGCTTTTTCCTTCCAAACATTAAACCAGTAACTCGCGCTGCCCTCCATACTAATATACGCCAGTTCAACCTTATCCTCCTCAGCCACCCTCTGGATGTCAAAGAATCTTTCCGCTCTGTTAATCCAACTATGCGGCTCTACCCCTTCAAACGATGGCAACTCCACCCTTTTCCGCCAGTTCTGCGGTATTCCTCCATAGTCGCGTCTTTCGGGGTTATCATTCACCGAGTTGCTACTCCCTTCCGTGCCACCCCCTTGATTATTCTGGCCTCCCCCCATCAACCTCATCATTTGTTGTAAGTCACGCCTGATCGCAGCCGTCTCATCCTTAATTCCTTCCACCGTAATCTCAAGATTATCCAATCTTCCCTCCGTTTGGTTGTTCATAGTTGATCTTGCCGCCTTCTTGATCCGGCAGGTCGGACCAAATGATAGGTCCTTACAATCAAGAACCTATAGAAACCCAGTAACACCCACTCACACTGAATAACCTCCTTGTATTACCAAAGAATCAAGAGTACAAGATACACTGTGTGCCCGAGAGCTTAACCTCCCTCCAAAGAACTACAAGAGTTCCCGCCAAACAATAACACTCCAAGACCCCCCCTCTCTCACCAACCAACCCACCCCTTTTACTGACTTACCTAACTGCCAGGCAGTTAGGCTGGGTAATGTTTCTTCTTCTACTAGATACAATTAGTTCCCTAACACTTTCCATCACTATCCGGTAATTTCATGCGAATAAGAGTTATATAAACTGCATATAATCCCAAGAATGCTAGCAGGGCCTCAGGTGCTATTACTTCCCGCGTCGGGTCCCCTCTGATTATCACTTCTCTTCCTCCTTGTTTGAAGGACATGGTCAACTTGTCCCAATTCGTCACTACCTCCCCCAACTTAGCTAGCCAATCCACTCCCAGAATCAAGTTGACAACCCCTAATTCGAAGACATGATACTGCTCTATAATCTCGACTCCTCCAATCTGTAACACTACCCCTCTATAACGACCTTGGGTTTGTTTCCTCTGTCCGTCCCCCAAATAGACCGAATGAGTCTGGCCTTTATCCACCTCCAGTTGAAACTCCTCAACCAACGCTTTGGATATAAAGTTGTGACTAGCGCCACTGTCAACCATGCAAACTCCCTTGAAGTTTCATGGTTCTCGGCTGGGTCAATCCTCCTGCCGAGAGAGAATAATTCTAGCCGCTTGTGTTCCACCTTTGCCTCGCTTTCTCCAGGGTCTTCCTCCCCATCCTCACCCAAAATCAGCACCCTCAAGCTGCTTTCCGGACAACGGTGACCAGGTCCAAATTGCCCCCCACACCTGAAACAACGTCCTTCTTCCCATCTCTTGAGATATTCGTGATATGGAAGGTTTCGCACCCCTCTGCCCATGGTGTTGTTCCCCGTAGCACTCACACCCCTCCCCGTAGTCTGTCCTGAGTTTCCATCTCTTCCCCAGAGCCTACATTCTCCGTGTCGGCCATCCGTCCCTCCGGATTGCGCATCGGTTCCACTCGGGTTATCGTCCCCAACGTTCGTCCCCCCAATACCTGTGGTCAATTCGCGCCTCCTCCCCAAGTCTTAGCTCCTCCCGGTAGAACCTCCACATCTCTCGCGATTCGCATCGCCGTCATGAGTTTTTGTGGATCATGCGGTCGCACTCGATTCCTCACGTCTTCCTGTAAACCCCCGAGGAAATAGCCTAGGAGTTGCTCGTCCGTCACCCCGCTTGTTTGCCCTATCAAAATCTCGAAGTCTCTAATGTACTCCTCGACCGTCTCAGTCTGACAGTTTGTCATGAGCCTTTCAAAAATCGAGCCCTGGTTCCTTTCCCCAAATCTTCCAATCATCACACATTTTAGCCCTTCCCATGTGCGGATTGTCGCTTTTTCCTGCCAGAACCGATACCAATAGCCAGCACTCCCTTCCATGCTGACATATGCGATGTTGACCCTCTCTTCCTCCGTCACTCCTTGTAACTCGAAGAAACGCTTCGCCCGGTTGATCCAGTTCAGAGGATCCACTCCATCAAATACGGGAAGCTCCACCTTCTTCCTCCAATGGAACTGTCCCTCCGTTCGATCCGCCTCGCGCCCTCCGTTCTCACCCTCTCGCCTCGCCTCGTCCTTCGCATACCGTTCACCGATACTTGACTCCCATCCGATCCATCTTCATGTTCGCGATTGCGATTCCCCAACATCCGCATGATTTCCTGAAGATCTTGGCAAATGGCCGCCAAGTCTTGTCTTATCGCTACGTTTTCAGCCTTCAGTCCGTCTACTGCAATCTCTATCGCTTTGAGCTGGTTGTCCACCACGTTTAGACGTCCTTCATTTCTTCCCTCCATTACTCCGATCTCTCTCCGCAAGGATCCGGCAGGTCGGACCACTCTGTTAGGAATCCGAGAATAATTTCCTAACTGTCTACCTCACTCACTGATACACACTCTCACACAACAGAAAGAATCAAATAATGGGTATATTATTCACTGTAACGAATAAAGAGAACACATGTAAGACGAGGGCCTAACCCCTCTCACCAGGTCCTGAAACCGGTCTATACAAATTATATCATTTTTTCTGCCCCCCACAATATAATGCGTTATTTCTTTTATACCCATACTTCCCGGCTTTTCCTAACTGCCTACTCTCTTTTCTTTCTTCTCTCATAAACTATCCAACTCCTAACAATTTATCTCTCAATTCATCAAATGAAATCTAAATATGCCAATCTCCCACCATAAATAAGACAAATATTTGCACATATCTTTGTTTCTTGTGTGCTAAACATATATTACAGAGTAGAGCAGATTTCATACCTGGAAATCCTTGTAAAAGCATAGACGAAGTTCCTCAATAGAATCTTTTGAGCAAATTATTAAAGGAGAGGCATGAAAAGCATTCTCAATGGCAGAGATAATGCCTCCAAGGGGATACCTTTCTGTATTAGAGGCAACATATCCAGCTTCATTTAGAACACTCTGGAGAAGTGTTGAAAAAAACAATATTCAGAGTGTGTCCCAATGCAGGCAAGCATTAGTTCTAACAATGAAAAAGTTTTGCAAACACAACTAGTAATCATTCTGAAAATAGAGTAAGCACCAAACCAATTAAGCAGTTTTTCAACAATTGAGAACCTGTGACCAAGATTTTAAGTCTTCAATGCCAATCGATAAGATGGCAGCCCAAGTTACCAACAATTTTTTTTTGGTATAATTCAGGCTCTATGCATGTATTTGGACCACACTAGCAACAGACTAATTGGAGTGGTTCAGCAGATAGGAAAAAGAAAAATGAAAATGTAATAGGTGCAGAACAGAGAAAAAAATGACTATATTCAGTAGAGCCAATTTGGGAGAACTTAGACGCAGAATTGAAAAGAATAAAGCACTCCCAGAGTACTTGAGAAACGCTAAAGTCTCCTCCCAATACTTCCTACTCTGAAACTATTCTCTCTCGTGGATAGCTTCTCCTTTATAGCCATGGCCTAACTCATCTCTCACATATTCTCAAATGCACCATGGCCAAAAAGACCACAAATTAATTAATTCATTAATCAACAGACAAATTCTAGCAACCGGAGGAAGGTATTATTGGTCAAATAATCCATTAATCGGCACTGAAACGTTATACCTATTGCAGAAGGAATCAGGGGATGCCTAACTTATTAATCAGTATACAATTTTAATAGTTTTTATGGATGATTGGAAGCGGGAAGATAGAAGTAAAAATTGACAGTTGCATTGAGTAATAACCTTTAGTTGTCTAATTAATAGTATTCAGTAAAGAAATTTTCATGCTATATCTATGAGGAAAAATGATAATGATCAATGGAATGGAGAAACGTACAAATTTATTTAATTATGTCAATCAATGTATTTGGATCATATTTCATATGAAGTCATTGCCTAAAGAAAAAACAGAGAAAATTCTGGTACTAAAAAAGCAAAGATTTTGCAAACTTACAGTAACATTGTATTTGAAATAGACATTCAGAACTCCCAGAAAATAATCATATTCATTTCGAAATACAGGATAAGAGCACGTGCCATGTGTCTCTGCAAATGAAATTACACTATTAGAAAATTGGTAAAAGTACAAGAAAACCATATCATTTTGCCTCAGAAAACAGCAAAAAGAGTAAAACCAAAGATGTATTAAAAACTTTGAACATTCTGTTCTGCACCAATTTAACACCGGGTACACCTCACTCGATCCACAAGTTGCAGGTTTTAGGAAAACAACGCAACTAATACTCAAGAAAAACAATGAATAAACTCATTAAACCAGGTAAGAAACCAAAAGCTATGAAAGATTATTACCCCACTGCCGATGCCAGCCAGGTTTGATAACCCAAGAAGCGCAATTGAAAAAAGAAAAATTAGTCCATGATAATTTAAGGTTGAATAGGAAGCTAACTAATTCCAACAACCACCTCATGAGCCCAAAATGTTCCTTTCCCACCATGGCATAATGATGGCTTCCCACAGCTCAATGATGGCCAATATTGCTCTAAAGCATTAGTCAAAGTCGATATCTACACACAAGATGAAACAATGGTGGAAATGAAGACACCAAATTGTAATAATATATAAAAGTAACACTAATGCAACCAACCAAAATACAAACAATTAACACTTGAAAGCATTAAAATATTGCAGTTTCAAAAGCAAAAAAGAGAACTGTCTTGGCTTTGTTCAATCAATAGTTAATTGGCTTTGAACCAATTACATAGTAAAACTACAAGAAACGGCCATAAACTTTCCAGTACAACTCTGAGAGCCAATTCACTTTCATTCTTCAGGAAATCTCTTATCAGTCAAAGCATGAAACCAGTGTATGTTATTTGTTATCAAATGACTTGCAAAATAAGGCTGGGCAATATACCTCTTTCGGATTGTAACTGGCTCTAGAACAACAGGATGGCCAGGTTCCATCATTGTAGTCAGGCCAGAGTCCATCTATCATACACGTAGACAGAACCTGTTAAGCTATTTGTTGCTAGAACCTCGTTACTCAACGGACATAAGCAAAACGATCAATATGTTTTTTACCACCCAAAACAGATTTATTTTTAACAAACAAAGTAATCTAAAAGAAAATGATTGATGAGGAAGAAATGACAGACAAAAGAACTCAGAACGAAACAAAAACCAAAAAGTCATACTTTAAGCTAATTTCTCAATGATTTAAAATATTAGTAGAATTTTACATTGCTTTTCTAGACCGGACCAGGGATTCACACCTGAGAAAAAGGTATTAACTCAGAACATAGTCAATGAAAGTAGGAAAGTTCAAGTAAAACTAGTAATAAGGATTCCACTTGGTCTTCAACATAGTGATGTTTTTGCGTACTTATTTTCATAGCAAAACAAAAGAATTCCACATGATCTAAATTTACAACAACAACCTCAAAAAAGATATTAACTCAGAACATAGTCAATGCAAGTAGGAAAGTTTAAGTAAAACTAGTAATAAGGATTCCACATGGTCTTAAACATAATGATGTTTTTGCATACTTATTTTCATAGAAAAACAAAAGAATTCCACATGGTCTAAATTTACAACAACAACCTCAAAAGAAGAAATTAAACTGGAATATAGTCAGTGCAATTAGTAAAATTCAAGAAAAACAAGTAACGGGTATTCCATGCAGACTATAATTAGAACGGCAACCTCAGAAGGAGAAATTAACTCAGAACACAGTCGAAGCAAGTAGCCAAATTGAAGAAAAACAAGTAATAAGTATTCCATGAGGTCTAGATTCACAACAACAAGCAAAAAGTATTCCACCACCACGACAATGCCGCATTTGAAACCTAATACTCACGTATGGTGAATATTTTTGGAGAATTGGAGCTGCAATCAGAAACGTAAACATGTCAGCCTCTCATCAAGTGCTTCACATAAGTTGCATAACAAAAAAACAAAAGATAAAGCTTACATAAAGTTCCTTAGCTACCTTTGCCATTATTCTGCCATCAGAATTAGAGTTTCATTTTGCTAACTCGCCTAGATTTGCATTAAAGATCCACACAAATTACCGACGTAAAATTCCAATTCTGGTTAGAGAATAACACGAAAGTAGCTGTAGAACTATAACTAAGTTTTGTCCTCTTAAAAATCCATTCCATAGAGTAATTTTATCATCAACAAAAAAAAACAGTCCAAATTCGACAAAAAAAGGCACAATACAAACGGATTAATCACTCCACGTTTTCAAGTCAAAGTAAAATTGCAAAATGATCAAACCTAAGAATTGAACCAATGGAACGTAACAAATTGAGAAATGGAAAGGAAAAAGTGGTGTAAATTACTAGATTACCCTCTGCAGCAACCGTTGGTTGGACAGCAACTGCGCGTGCGCTGGCAGTAAGTGCCGGGCCATTGCAAGGCCAACACGAAATAGTCAAACTCTCGCTGATCGTCGAACGACGCAACCGGCGCGGCGCGTGCTGGAGGCATCGCCAGCGCTGTTAGCGCCAGAATAGCGAGCAGCAGCCACGAGGTCAAAGGAGGCATCGTTCGTTTTCCGTTGTTGGCGATGGTTGCGTCCAAATAGATGGGAGGAGATCAAGGGCATTAGGCTATATATAGTAGTAGAAGAAAGGTGAGTTAGTTTGGCATGTGCATTTTAAATTACTTCCAACCTTCTCGAGTTTCATACGGAACTCAAATCAGACCGGGAATATTCTAAAATATATTCATCTAATATCAAAATAATGTTATGAAGTACAATTTTAATTTGATAGAAATAATTTCATATTTTATGGAATGCTCAATTCTAAATTATATTTTAATCTACGATAAATTATTTAAATTACTATTCAAGATTAACTTTACCTCTTCGTATAAAATCTTTCAAAATAAATTATTTCAATAATCAAATTAATATTTTGAGTAAATTTACCAAGAAAATGGTTTTACGATACCTACTTTCATTTTAAAACGGAAAAAGCCTTTACATGAGAAACAAAAATTATGTATGATATAGTTAGCTCATACAACAATAATAGTAAGAGAGAAATTTTTAATTCATCACACGACAATTTATTTTTTCCATAAAAATTTACAAAATCAAACTATTATTCTAAACATATTTTTGAAATTGTAAATATTTTTTTATCTCAAAAGTAGTTGAAATCAATAAAATAAAATTCCAAAAAATCTTCCCCGTGTATGAGATTAAATAGTTGTTAATGATCAAAAGAATATTAATATTGGTAAAATTTTGAGTCAATTTTAATTTATGTTTTTTTTTCAAAATTTATTACAAGTATCATCAATATATATATTTTAAATTAATATTGGCGAAAATTGTTTCGAATTGATATTGAATAAAATTATTTAAGTTGACACTGGAGTTATTTTTTTTATCATTGATGGTTAGATTTTGTTGGCGTTTTTTATGGATGTCAACATATAAGAATGTTATGTTATGTATTGTTATTTTCTTATTGATTAACAAATATTTAAAATTATTTTTAAATCAACTCTCATTATATTATTTAATATAATTATTAAAATTTGTTTAAAAAAATAATTTTGAAAATACTGGTTGATAAAAATATAATTTTAATAAAAATATTTATATAATATTTATATAAAAATTAAGTTTAGTTTTAATTTGAAGAAAAAAAAATTAAAAAAATTGTAATGGTAAACATCCATAAAATGGTCCGAGTAGTACAAATAGAAGTTTTATAAGACGAAATTCATTATTTCAAATCTTACTATTCCTCTAAAAGCATTTCATATTGAGATTTTCCTTCTCTAGGTGTTCTACCTATTGGGTCATCTGTTTGAAAATTAGAAGGTGTCAAAGTGATCACTACGACAAGGTCTTCTAGTCTAGCCAAAGAGTTCTTGCAAAATAGTAAGTTAGTTTCTATTATTTTCTCTAGTTTTCATATTTTTTAATGCATGTGAGCAATTTTTCACTACGTGTCATCTAAGCTTTTCCTTTAAGTTCTCTATTAATCAGTTGTTCTAACTGTGTACCCTGATCATGTTTTCGTGGTTTGTAGGTACAGATAGAGATCTCTGAACCGAGGACGCAGTTTTAGATTTTTTTAGGATCGTTTGATCCTTTAACCGGTAAGGGAAGTTAAATAACTCTTTTCTATTATGTTAATGCTTTGATAATCTGAATTTGTATGTTAGAGTTTGATTTAAAGAGATTTAGCTTGTGGAGATTTTGTTGGGTTGTGGTGAAATTGCTTGGACTTGACCTATATGTGTGATATTTGATATTGGGAGATGATTACGACGAATACTTGTTGTATATTTCCTATTTTGATCACTTGAGCTATTGTAATTAGTTACGAACTATTGTTTAACCTTGAAGTAGTTGAAAGTAAAAGTTTTGTAGTTTTGGATCTAATTTAGGGTTTTAATAGGTGATTTTCTTGAGGAGTGGTTTTGGAGAGAAACCTGATGTTTGAGTTGGTTTTAAGGCCATTTAAGACTTGTGTAGCTTTTTAGTTCAACAAATTTTGATGTAAATTGCGTAGAATTTGGTATATGAGCTTTTAGGGTTTTGGTTTGTCAATAAGACAATGTATGAATCAGTTTTAGCCAAGAAATAAGGCTTTTATCATGTGAAATCTTGGAGGAAGGGTCTTATTAGCAAAACGATTGTTTGGTGTTTACTTTGAGGCCATTTAGGACTTAGTTTGCTAGTTAGTGCATTGGAAAATCTTGTTTAAAGCATTAGAATTGTGATTCATGAGTTGTGGGTTGTAAATTGTTTGGTTGAACCTTCATTCCTAACCAAGTCACCAAATTGGTATCTAATTTAAGTTGTAAATTTGTTTTTGAATAAATTCTATTGTCTAGGATGTCATTTTGATCATTTGGATGGGTGCAAGGTTCATCTAAAGAGCAAGTTGTTCTCTTTTGATATAGTGTTGAGTGGTTTTGTATGATGCTTAGCTCTCTTAAACCCGAGAGCAATTGCTCTCGTTGGCGCTAAGCGCCAGGATAGTTGTGTTAAGCGCCACTATTCTTATAGCGTTGGGGCTTAACGCCAGAGTAGTTGTGCTGAGTGTAACTTTTAATGGGTTAAGTTCTTTTGATTCTTTTCTTTTATTCTTATGGATGGGAGGTATGTTTGATACTGCAATGTTTGTTTAGTGATCAATACTGCATGTTATGATGGTTGTGCATGAGGTTATGTATGAATTTTTAGTATGTGTTATATGTGTGGTGATAGTCAAATGAAATGGAAAGTGTGGATTTACGTATGACGTGAAAAGGATTCCATGGAGAAATCCTTTTGGTTGTAATGTTGTGTAATTGAAATAGGGACTCCAAGATTGGGGGATGATTCTAAAACTCTCAATAATTCTCAATCTCAAGTAGAGATGAGGAAGTATGTCGTGGAGAGTACCAAGAGGTCTTAGTCTATAGTCACTGATTTTGGCCAAAGATGTTTAACGAATTAACCTTAGTGTGTGGTAGTTTGATGGAGTGGTATATTGATATTGGGCAATTTGTTTCACCACACACGAGGCAGGTCCCCCATGAATCTGACATCAATACATGTATCCGGATGGTTAAAGTTTAAGGTTGATGGATTATTTTTGTATTGCTTGATTTATATTATGAATGTAATATTAATGTTTTAAAATGCATGTATGTTCTTTTGGTACTTTAACTTATCTTCTATTTTTGCCGGTTCGTCTGTGTGTCTGTCATCTCGTTCGTAATGATTATCTTAATGGTGTGACTTAGAAAATGTCTCTAGTGAGCATGAGCTAGTTGGTGACGGAGCTCGAGCTTATAATAAGATATTTTGTTATTCCTTCTTGATTTGTAAAGTTTATAATACACTTTTGATTCGGTGTAGTATATTTTTTTATAATATAGAACCATGTATATAAATATATCTTACTATTTCATATTATTTTAAATAATTGTAATGACAATTATATATCTTTTATTTTTATTTGATTAATTGTTGTGTTTTATTAAAAATGTTTTATATCTTATAATAATTGAAAATTATTAAAATTGGGATGAATAAAATAAAAATAACAAATAGAAAAACTGAATGAAAAAATTAAAAATAAAATAAAATAAAGTAAAAAGTAACATTTTTAAAGAAAATAAAATATGAAAAAAATTATACTTGACATAGTTTATATTTATATGCTGTAAACAAAACTGTTACTAAAAAAGGATTTAATGGAATAAAATTAAATTTGATTTAAAAGAAATTACAAAAATTAAAAGAAAATCAAGATTAAACCTTTTAATTGTAATAAAATTATTATTTATTAAGGGTAAAATTGAAAAAATGTCTAATACAAAATTGTGAATTTTCTTGTTCATACATATTTTTTTATATATCTAAAGTTAATATTTATATTTATCTGTCCATCTTTCTCATCACTCCGCTCCAAATTTGTCCAGGCTAAGAATTGCGAAAAAGAAGAAAAAATGTCGCGAAGTCGATTGTTATGGTTCTCTTTTGGATTCGCATCAGTATATGCCGTGTTTTCCCAAACCGTTTTGAAGGACTTGTTGGTTCAGCGTTATGCGCTTCCCTCTTACTTGGAACATGAGTTTCGCGTTCTCGAAAACAGAATCTCCCAAATCGAATCCTCTTCTGCAAAACCTTCTTCTATTCCCGTCTCCCCTTCGACTTCCGATTAGGTAATTCATTTCTCTCTCTGTTTTTTTTTTTTAATTTCACGCCAAACCCGTCCTGTTTTGTAATATTTTTTTTCAATGGAGAAAATTTTCACATTTAGGGTTTGCAATTCGTGGTTATTAAATATTGTAGTCTGGAACCAACAATTTCTGTATTAATTAGATTTTTTTTTTGTTTTTGCGTATTTATGTTATTATAATTGTTGCAACTAAATACATAGGTTTATTACTGTATATAAATGATTGAATGAGAAAAATGAGGGAATTGAATTAGATTGTATTATGTTTCTATCAATCTTGAATCAATTTCTGGAATGTACATCCTCTGTGTTTGTATTCTTCGAGGACTTCTTAAAAGTGCTAGTTTGATATTAAGATCAGGATAGTGCAGTTGTCTTGTAGTTATAACTAGACTGGTTACGCCTGTCAGCGAGGTTGTGGATTGATTAAATTTAATTTGGCATTGTTTTGTTGTGCATCTGTTGAAGGAACAGTGATCTTTACTTCATAGAATGAATATAGAAAATGAGCTTTGTACATACTCTTTTTGCTTGAGATCTCATGTTCACTGATGTTATCGTAAAAATATTGGGGTAACCTCATATTCAGAGTTAACGTTTTGGTTCAAATCCAATTTCTAAGTGCATCTGGCGGAGGAACAAGTGATGTTTGATAAATTTGAACTTCACCGATCCTAGCACTTGAACTTCTATAGGTAAACCTCAACATTACATTTGATAGAAGACAACATTGGATATGTTTTTTCTGTTGCTAGAGATTTTTCAATTGCAGTTACTTTTAATTCTTTCATGATCACTCACATTTAGGCGAGTGTCCGTTGAAAAACTTTTATTGTCTTTGGCAGGTTGAAGGTTAGATAACGTTCCGGTGAAATTATTTCTTTTTGGTCCTATGGGATTTATGCTTTTGACTTAATGTTGGGAGAAGAAATGGCCATAATAAAACAGGCCCGAGGCAACCGTAATTTTTTTTCATGCTTTTTTGTTTTCCTGGGAAATTAATCAACTGTATGAACGAAGTGATGTTTAGTCTGTTGTGTTACTAAATATCGTGCTTTAGCTGTACAGTTCCGAGACTATTTTGATGAAATTTCATATGTCCAGTTTGTTTAAAACCTGGATTCATGTCTCAGTACACTAAAATCAATCAATCAACACCACCATTAAATATACTCTTGTATAAAGTAGATATTTATCATCAGTGAGATAAATATAATTACATTTTGACGTGGTACATCAATGTCATTTTTGTTTTTTTTCTTCTTCTATGCATTCCTGAGGTAGTGGTAATTGTCATTAGCGACAATGTAGAGGATTTCCAAGGGTGTATCTCATTTTTTTGCAGTTAGGCCATGGAAAATGTGAAATGAACTTTTAAAAGAAAGTGCTCTATATAAAATAGAAATGAATGTACATTGGTGAAACAAAATGTTCTATCATAGAAGCCAAGTACAATGACATTCCAAGTACAATAACATTTAGAATCAAATAGGTGTAAGTTAGTTAGTTTACTTACTTCCATGAGGAGATATGCGATTAAAAGTTTCAAAACCAATGAATATAATGTTCGCTCAGAGCATTTCCAATAAGCAAAATAGAAATTTGGTTGGTGGTGTCATGTAAAAATGATAAAGAAATTCATAATTTTTTCTCCTAATATTATTGTTTAATTAATTATTATCTTAGATTTTCAATCAATTAACATAAAATTTCAACTAATTTCTTAGCATTTTTTACTATTAATTAAAATACAGTTTCAATTAAAAGTGATAATTTTTTATATTATTTATAGTAAATTCAAGGAAAGTACTGTTTCAATCAAATTCTATTATATTTAATTATATATATTCTTTTATCACTTCAACCCAAGTAAAGTATTGTAAAGTCTTAATCAATTCTTGTTAAGGTTTTTATTTTTAATTAAGGTATAGTCTCAATTATTAATAAAAGCTTATTCAATCATACGAAAATTTAAAAAACTTTAATTAAAATAAAAAATCTTTTCACTCATTTGCATGTAGATTAAACATTATGTTAATAAGCTATAATGTAAAAATGATTAGTTTTATTTGATTAGAAGATAAAAGACGTATATACAAATAAATAACAACAAACAATTAATTTCATAAGCTTAACACTTTGTGTATTACAAAAATAACATAAAAAATAGAAGAAAAAATAGAAAAAAAAACGTGAAAGAGGAGGGAGAAGACAAAATTAGGTTTTCCAAAAGGTTTCCAAAAACTATAATGAGGATTATTATATTAGTTTCTTTACATGTTGAAACAATCATACTCAATTCATAAAAGTCTATGTTTAGTTAAAATTAAGAAAAATATTTTTTTAAAAAAATTATATAATAATATTATAACTTAAAATATTATATTTATAAATTAAATTTTAATTATTAGTCATGCTAACTAATTTAATATAAAAAATATTAGTTTTTTAATTTATTCAATTGAATATATTAAATAATACACTGAATGCTTGAAAAATATTTATATAATTAAGTGAATTAAAAAAATAATGTAACACACCTTTAACATTGTTTCTAATGTATTAACAAAAATTATCTAATTGAATTAATTTTTCAAAAATTGAAACTTGATTAAAACAAAAATAAAAGTGAAAACTTATTTGTAATTTTTCAACTAAAATGAGAACAAAATGAGTAATTGAGTCTTATTTATTAGTATGTTGGTGATGACAGTCTAAACAATTGTTTTAGTGAGCCATTGTTCTCTAAGCATATCTCTTACCTTACACCTTTGTTTTAAATGTTTTGAGAATTCTCCATTAATTTTAGAAAAACCTTCTTTCTTGGTATTTATAGTTTGTTTCTTAAAAAAGCTTATTTTTGTAGAATTTATAATTCCTGGAGGTAATAAATATTTGTGAGAGGGTAAACTTTTGTCAATTTTATTCATTATAAATAATAACATATTAAAAGCATTGTTTTTGAATTGTCAAAATAAACAAACATCCTTTGTTACTTTTATTTGATGATAGGATGCATTGAGGACGAAAATTATCCACAGATTATGGTCCATCTATAATACCAACAGATGTTAAGTGGTGGAAAATTACCCATCAAAGTTTATTAATGGGAAATTATTGATGAATGGTGCGTATGCATTATTCATAAAAGCTAAACAATAAAAAATCACTCAGAATTGATATTTTCCACAATTCAAAAATTCATTCAAAATTTACCAACATCAAGATTATCTATGAAATTTTAACTGTTGGTAATACGTGAGTAATTAGTGATTAACTAGATATTTTTCTCATTTCTCACGTATTTTTGTCATAGATAAATGTAATTTTTTTATGTTAAATTTTGTTTTCAAATATTGAAAATTAGGTAGAGTTATTAGTTTTAGGAATGACAAAACCCTTTTGTTAATAAAAGACAGTACTCAAAATATATATTAATTATCTCTAAATTAACGAGTAAATGATTTATATTTATTAATTATAAATCTAAATAACACTTTTTCTAAATCTAAGGTAGAAAGGTGTAATTGGGTATCTAGGTTTAATTTCTCTGCAAATAACATTCTTTCTGGCTTTCTAAATTCAAAACTCAAAAGCAGAAAAAAGAAAGAATGGGGAAAACTAGAATGTTATGGGCATCCTTCGCATCCTTTGCATTGGTGGCGCCTGCATTTGCGGTTGAGTATTATGTCCGGAAGAATCAGGATCTCAATTTTTCAAACCCTAATTCTTCTTCTTCGCCTTCAAGTCTTCGCTCTGGTATTTTTTTCTTCTTCTTATTATTATATTTTAGATTAAAGGTGTTTTCAATTTCTTATACTTTCACTCAATTCTCATTGTTATTATCTCTTCTGGTGAATCTTTTCCAAAGAGTTATCAATATTTAGGTTGATTACTATACCTTCGAGCAATGAATGATTTCAGATTCAGTTGCTTTTGATTGTTTTGAAGATTTCTCACAAAAAAATGTTTGTTTCTATTTTCCAGGTGGATTTTCTTGGGCAGACTTGATAGATATCATTGTGAGCTGAATCAATCTTCAATTTCTTTTTCCTTCTTTTGTTTTTTGTTTTCATCCAAGATTTGCCCTTTTCTTTTAGGAATATACGGTATCATGTTATCGAATAATATTAATAGTTATTGCAGTAATTGTGTTATTCTTTTATATATCTCTATTACTTACATTGCTCTTTTTGTTATTATCTTTACCATCTTTTTTTGTTATTATTTTTATCATCTTTATATTTTTGGAGAATAAAAACAATTTATAATTGTCTTTCTTATAAATAAAATCTTAAATTTTTCTGATTAAGGCCCTGTTCTTTTGAGTGGATTTGAGAGGATGGATTTGAGGGGATTTGAAGATAATTTTTTTTGTCGTTTATTTGAGTGAATTTGAAGGTAAATAAAAGTGAATTTGAAAATAATTTTTTTAATTTGTCATGTCAATACAATTCTATACTAATTCTCAGAAATTTTATTTCCAAATTTACTCTCATTTACCTCCAAATTTACTCAAATAAACGACAAAAAAAATTATCTTCAAATCCTCTCAAATCCATCATCTCAAATCCACTCAAAAGAACAGGACCTAAGAGACGTAATAAATTTGATCTTAGTGTTATCAACTCAAAGCTAAGATAATTCTACATATGTTTTGTTTTGATTCAAGACTCTTAGCTTTTTATTGAAAAAAAGAAGACTAAACTTCAATAGCCTTTCCACATTCATAACAACATCTCATCTCATTCAACTTTAACCACCACTAACACACACATAGATTTAACAACTCATTGAACATCAAACATCATAATAAGCATCACTAAGATAGTCAACACAATCACAAGAAAGGAGCTAAAGAACAACATATCACACTTAACTTATTTATCAATTTCTCATATAATCTTAAATCATCAACATGCCATGTATATGTAATTTTCCTCAATACAAACTCGTTTCATAACATAATTCACCTATTATTTATTTCAAATTAAATGTTAATAATTCATTATTAATTTTCTATTACATTAGCATAATATTTAATTATCAGGTTTCCATTAAATACAACAAAAATGTAAGATGCATTAATCTATCCATAAACCTCTAAATAAAGATGTCAATGGTCAAAGTGAATAATCACGCGTCTAGGATTAGTTGTCAAAATTTCAGTTTGATCTAACAATTAACGAAATGGAAAACCTAATTTTACTAAGGTGACTTAGAATAGAAAAATAGTGTGACACCAAACGTTGGGTAAGTGGTGCTTGATGCTAAAACCCCATGGGAAAACATTTATTTCAAATGTCTAATGGTCCAAAAGTGGTTCCCAACACCTACAAGTTCACTAACTTTGTTATGCCCAACAATATTACACGAGTATCTAACACATATCAAAGCTTGAACTTTCTATATGGGTTTTAATTAATCAAATTGATTCTTCTTGAGTTATTCACCAATTAATGAGTCTCTGAGTTTAGTAAAGTTAGGATGACTTCACAATATGGACTCATACTCAATGCATATCACTAGATTAACAATATGATATTCTTCCATAGGAAAGACATATATTCATACATTGCACTCAACATCTCTATCCATAGAATTGGTAATCTACCTAAAATTTCCAAAATTTCAAACATATTTCTCTGTAAACAATCATATACTCATTAAATGAGTCCACTTGTTCGCTTAACGAGTTATCGTTGGGATGTACTTGCTAAGCAAATAGGTTACTCGTCTAGCAAGTCAAGCACTAGAACTAAAATCATATAAATTCATCCAACAAAGGAAGACTAGAATGACCAAACCTCCTTTGTCTCTCGAACTTTTTCAAAATTTACACTTATTCACTTATCGAATGAATTAGACTTTGGGAGCTTGTTTAAATCAAGTTCACCCAGCAAACTCTAAGTTACCTTGTGAGTGTAAGGTCTTGAAGCTCTCTATGATTCTTTTTTTAAGGGCGCATCAACTTAATTTAGCCTATCTAACTCCTCTTACATGTTCCTTTGTTCTTAAAACATAGATACAAGATTAAACTTCGAGAGATGGAATAATTTGACCAATATGATGCCCCTTGATAGTTCATTTCACCATACTATATATGAACCACATAGATTTCAATCAATTCAACCAATTACACATATCCTTATGATCATAGACAAACAAAAATTCACTTTGAGTTATTTTGAGTTACATGTGTTAAACCATAAGCCACATGCAACTCAAAACTCTCATTTACCTTTGAAAGGAGTAAATAGCAAACTTGCTTACTTTATTCTTAACTCTGATTGAATGGATTTGTAGACTTCTTTGCGAGGATCACTCTATGATCTCTAATCTTTAAAATGATGAAGAAGAAGAAGGTCAAAATTCTATAAAGAAGATAAAGAAAAGCTTTAAGTAAAAATTCTAGAGTGATGGTGATATTTATAAAATGAAGCTCTATTAATAGAAATTTTATTTATAGTCTTGATCTTTTATTAATAAAATAATCGAGTATTATTTTTAAAAGTCATCAATACTCCTGGATTATTTTATAGGTCTTTACATTCTCTTCAACAACAAAAATTCTGATCCTGAAAATTCCCTTATTAGGAAAAAGGTGATGATAAGACTTTCTCATGTTCTCTTCTAACTCCCATTTAGAATCATCCTAACATCTCATAGAATCCATTCTTCTTAGTTGTTTGGTATGATAATCTTCTATTCTTATCAGTTCAATAACATGTACATGAATCTCATCAACTTCCAACACATAAAACGAGTTTAACATATACTTTCTTAAGAGAAATGTAAAATACATTATGAAGATTTGTCATATGAGGAAATAAAACAATATCATAAGCTATTAAATCAATCCTCTCAAAATTTGATAAGGTCCAATAAATTTTAAAAACAACTTTTAATAATTATTATAATACTTAATTTTTTAAATTATATGTTTATATTTTGCTATTATAAAGAAGTGAATAGTGTTATCAAATAAGACGTAGATTTATAATAAATAATTGGGTTAAATATGTTTTTAGTCCTTGAACTATCAGGCGATTTTGTTTTTAGTCCCTGCTCAGAACTTTGATGGTTTTTAGTCCTTATAGTTTTGAAACTCTGAGTATTAGTCCTTAAAAATGGACGGTGTTAAGTTTTTGTGGATCTGGCAAACGGCGATGCCACGTGAGCAGTGATCTCTGCCTTCACTCTCTGCCACGTGGAATGTTTAACTGTTGAACTGAGATTAAGTCAGTTAAGCACTTCGTGATCTTTTATAAATGATATTTGAAGAAGTTTGGTTGTTCTTCGTGGCTGCAGCTGACGAGAAAGAAGTTGGGTTCATCTGAAGGTTGAAGTTGGTATTCTTGAGGTAAGTTCGTATGTTTTGGTTTTGGTCTTCTTCTGTTCTTCGTGTGAATATGACGATTTGGGATTTAGGGTTTCTGTGGGCACCAAAGCTGATGAAGGGATTGTTTTGTTGTAGTGAAATGAAAGGTGACAGTGGAGGAAATGGTTGGACGCGAAGGTCAATTGGTTCGTCTAAGTCGCAAAGCTGTGGATCATCTTCACGGCTACCTTCTAAATTGTGTGGTTGTGGTGAAGCATTGTTGGTTTTGAAGGCAACTACTGTGAAGAACAAAGGAAGATTGTTTTATAGATGTAGAAATTGGGCAGTAAGTGATTAAATATTTCATTTCATTTGCTGAATTTTGAATTAATCCTGTGTTGTTTTGATTGCAGAGTAATTCAAGTTGTAATTACTTTGAATGGCATGATGAAGGAGTTTCTGAAACTGAAGGAAGCTTTGAAAGAAAACGTGAAGAACTTCAAATGTGTTTGGAAAATGAAAAACTCGTATTGGATCTAAGGAAGAAGAACGACAAGTTGAAAAGGAAGTTAGAAGAAGAGAAGAAAGTTGGAAAAATGATGTTGTTGTTGTTTATCTTGTCATGGGCGTTAACAATTTTCTTTTGTATTATGTTTTTGTTAAAGATGAATTGTAACTAAGAATTATGGTGTTGAATAAAATGAGGATTGTCTGGAAATTGTTTATGTTGTTGTTTGTTTTCCCTTTAACATTCGACTGTTACTGTTACTGGTGTATTCATTTATGTTGATAAAGAAAACAGTTCACAGCATAAGAAAGCACAGGCAGAGTATCTGTAAATGTGGACTTGGAATAAATAAAGTTAACTTGCCATTATGCAAAGATGGAATACAACTCAAAGTTTAGCGGTCCCTTTGAAAATGAAGTGGTCACATACTATTAAATAACATAAGTTTAGTGGTCCCTTTCCACTACAAAAAATATTAAAAGCAACCACACCAACCACTGTAGCCAGTACTATAATTGTTCCCTTAGTGGGTCACTTTCAATTACAAAATTCAATACAATAAAGGGTTGGAACAAAGGCATCTTCAATTGGTACTAGCTTGGGACCCTAGATGTTGTGCAGCCAGTCTTGAGGATGTTCTTCTTCCAGCTTCGTGCCCTGATGCAGGTCCTGCTCCACTGGCACTTCTTCTTCCCCTTGAGGATGTTCCTCCTCCTTGGTGACTTGATGCAGCTCCTGCTTCACTACCAGTTGTTCTTCCCCTTGTTGATGTTGGTCCTCCTTCTGACGTTGATGGAGGTGGTTGTGGTTGAGAACCTCCTGCACTGGAAGTGGCCCTTGTGCTGCCAAATCCTCCTGTACTGGAAGTGGCCCTTGTGTTCTGTAAATGGAAGTAAGCAACATTGCAATTGTAAGATTGTAAATAAGTTTGAATGTGTAAATAAGTGAAGTTGTAAAAGATTGATTTTGTACCTTTTTGTTTGCCCTTTTACATGTTCTTACATTATGACCAAATTCATTGCAGCTGCTACACTTCATAAGAAGATTCTTCTTTGATAATTTTGTATGAGTGACATATTCATCAGCCTCCCTTCTTCTTAGTTTTTTAGGCCTCCCAGGGGGTGTTTTATAAATTGGAGGCAGTAGGGAACCAAATTCAGAAGTAGACCACAGTTGTTGTCCATTGATTGGAACAATCTCAGGGCCATAACAAGTGTCATAAGCCTCTCTCTTGTAATAAGGATGTACATAGTCTTCAGGGTTTTCTTGTTTGTAATTGATGGCAGCCACAGCGTGCCTACAAGGAATTCCTACCAAATCCCAAAAGTAACAACTACATGAATGGTTACTAAGGTCAACTACAAATTTATCCATAGTAAACCCGTGAGTGATTTCAAATTTTGCTCCCCCTGCCCAAGTTGGAATCCAATTTCCACTCTTCTCAACTTCCCCAGCAAGCCTATTTCGTGGTTTAGGCATCACAACCCCTGTATATGTCTTTGCTTTTTCTCTAAGTGTTGCAAACCTCCTCATAATGTAAGTTCTAATCCATTCCATCATAGTTATGATAGGTTTGTCTCTAGCTAGTAAAATTGTACTATTAAATGACTCAGACAAATTATTTAACAAGACATCGCATCTAGGATAACTACTAAATGCATGTTTACACCAACGATTAGTTGGAATAGATAGCAACCAATTGTAAGCATCAGTGTTAACATTGGACAACTCACCCATTTTCTTTTCCCAATCCTGCTTGAATGTGGCCTTTGCAGCCCCCATCATAAGATCTCTAATAAGCACTCCTCCACCAAACTTCTTCTTGTAATTGTTATACAAGTGCCTTAAGCACAATCTATGTTCCACTCCTTCCAAGATCTCATCAAAAACTGTCATTAGTCCCTGGAAATCATAAAACTTTGTCATTAGTCCCTGCAATTCAGAAAAGGTCTTGCTCAAGAGTAAGTATTCCAATTGCTACTGTATAAAAATAGGGAAATATTAAAATGAAGATACCTTTTGTTGATCAGAGATGAAAACCCAACGTTGACAATCAATTACTCCAATATCTTCCAGTAGTAGTGTCAAAAACCATCTCCAACTCTCTTTGCATTCATTTTCAACCACAGCAAAAGCTAGTGGGAAGTATTGGTCATTCGGGTCTCTGCCCACTGCCACCAACAGCTGACCCCCATATGTTGTCTTCAGATGACAACCATCTACCCCTATGAAGGGCCTACAACTTCCTAAAAAGTCTTGCTTACAGCCCTCTAAACACATATAGAATGAGCCAAATCTTGGAGGCAAACTTGGTTGGGGTTGATTGACTTTAATTTTAAATGTTCCAGCCTTCACTCTTACCAATTCACCCACATAATCATATACACGACCATATTGTCGCTCTCCATCACCAACCAAAGAATCCAAGGCAATTTGCTTTGCCTTTCCAGCTTTCCAAGCAGTGATTCCAACACTGAATGACTTCTTAATGTCATCAATTATTTGGTTGACAGTCATGTTAGCCACATTTACAAACCTATCTACTAATACTTGTGCAATCCAGTTCACACTTGCACTTTTGTTTCCAAAGGTCCTTCCACAATTGTGTCGTCCAACCAAGGTTTTCACCCTAAATGTTTCCTTCCCTCCTACCTTGCTAGCCATAATCAGAAAACCACATTTGTTTTTACAAACTGCCCTTACTCTGTTCAGGTCATTCTTCACAAACTTAACCTCTTTTCCATTTAATATACTATGGTCCAATAGTGCATTTTTGAATTCCTTTAAAGAACAGAACTCCATCCCCAATTGAAATCTGAACTTCTTGTTCATATCATCTTTTCTAAACTTTTTAAATTTCCCCTTTGATAACCTCACATCCTCATCACTATCTACATTTGAATCCAATTCATCACTGTTGTATTCTTCATTGATCTCATGATCTCCAACTTCTTCATTCAGTAAAAATGAACCTTCCCCAACATTGCCTCTTTTACGCACACATTTCTTCTTCTTTTTCATTCTATTCCACCTATCCAAAACTGGATTAATGTTTCTCCGAAATTGGTCCACCCTATCATTCTGAACATCAAACCCATCATCTTCATTACCCATTCTGTCTTCTTCACTGTCATCCATACATTCTTCAGCTGAAGCTTCTACTTCCCCCTCAACAACATTCCCCCCTTCCTCTTCTTCCCCAAGATAATCATATTCATCACCAACAACAAACTCTTGTTCTTCCTCACTCATTTGAACCTCTTGCTGTTCATGACCACCACCAAACTCTGCTTCTTCCTCACCCATTTGAACCTCTTGCTGTTCCTCACCACTATCACACTCTTCCTCCTCACCCTTTTCAACCTCTTGCTGTTCATGACCACCATCACAGTCTTCCTCACCCTTATCAACCTCCTGCTGTTCATGACCACCATCACAGTCTTCCTCACCCTCTTCTAGACCCATTCCACCCTCTTGTACAACTAACAAAGTGAACTTCCACTGCCTCACTAGGAACATGTTCAACATAAATTTCTACCTCTTCGTTATTCTCCTCTGCATAATTAGCCAAGTACAGTGCTTCTCTGTCATCACTCAATAATCTGACATTATTCATCAGCCTTTGTTTGGACCCCTTCCACCAAAGTTTGAAGTCTGCATCATACTTAAATTCTCTAACTATTCCAACCGCTTCAAAATATGACCAACGATCCGGATCAACTCCTTTGATCACGTGTATCTCTCCTCCAACATACTGTAACCCCTTATTACTAACAAACTTCCCCATGTGATGCAAACAAATGTCGAAAACCATTTCTAGACCTACATTCACACATCAACGCTTTACGCACAAATTGGAACAACCATAACCGAAACACAAAAACAATAGCTTAACTTACCTTTAAGCTTGTCTTTACGCTTGTCTTTGACGACCACCGGAACGACCACCGCAACCACAACCGCAAGGACAACCAAGATACAATGCTTCCTGTCAAAGGTTTCCACTACAATGCTTCCAGTAAAACTACGTTTTCCCCCCAATTGAAATATTTACTTTTGACAAATTCTGAACCCTATATCTAATTTCAATCAACAACGTAATTAACTGACTTAATCTCAGTTCAACAGTTAAACATTCCACGTGGCAGAGAGTGAAGGCAGAGATCACTGCTCACGTGGCATCGCCGTTTGCCAGATCCACAAAAACTTAACACCGTCCATTTTTAAGGACTAATACTCAGAGTTTCAAAACTATAAGGACTAAAACCATCAAAGTTCTGAGCAGGGACTAAAAACAAAATCGCCTGATAGTTCAGGGACTAAAAACATATTTAACCCTAAATAATTTAATATATAATCTACCATTATAAGGATTTAATTTTTTTTAACTATTTCTAACCGCCATTTTGGTGTACGCATTGCACTACAAATTTTATCTCTAAGAATATAAATCATTTTGATTTTGAAATTGGTTTTTAAAATTTAATAACTACTTTTAAAAAACTACTAATTTGTAATAAAATTGTTCATTTTATATTTACTTTCTATTTTTATACCTTTTTTTATACATTTAATAATAAAAATATTTTTTTTATTACCATGAAATAAAAGAGTGCACACATAAAACCCAATAGAGAATACAAAATTTAAAAAGTATACATGTGTTTTCGCTAATAATTTATACTTTTATATTTTACTCTTAATTATATATTTAAAATATTATATTTTATATTCATATTTTATCATTAATTATGTTTTAAATCTATATAGAAGATATATGCTTCAATATACATTCAATATTTAACCACCATTACTAATATTCTTTTTCTAAAAATAAGTAAAAGTGACTGTTATCTTAAAGATAATTTTGTTATATTAACACATGATGATAAAATTATTTTCTCTTAGGTTATTAATATTTTATTTTTAATTCCATTGAAATACTTAATTTTAGTATAATAGTATAAATATATATTTGATTCTTTATGCTAGGAAGTAGATTTTATAATTTAAAAACTCACCCGTATTAATGCTAGGAATACTTTGAGCAAATCAAATTGAATTATTCAAATCATAAATTTATATTCAAAACCGAAAAAATCATGATTATATTATAAATAAATTTAGTTTGATAAAAATAGTAACAATATATTAAAAAACGACATTACATCCTGAAAGTAGCATCAAGAAAATATCTTTTTATTTTATATACTCAACTAAATAACGAAATAACCATATTTTTAAAGGAAAAACATATTTATATCTGTTATCTGTATATCTTAATATGTGTTATCTGTATATCTTAATATCTCTAAAAATTATCTTAATATAAAAGGAAGCTTTGGGAGAGGTAGAACATGCTTAGGTTTAATTTCTCTGCACAGAATACTCTTTTTGTGACTCTAAATTTAGAAGCAGAAGCAAGAATGTCGAAAACTGGAATGTTATGGATATCCTTTGGAAACTTTGCGTCTGCATTTGCTGTTTATAAGTATTGTGTTTGGAAGAATCAGGAACTCAGTTTCTCCAAACCTGAATCTTCTTTAACTCATCCTTCTTCTTTAATCCAAAGTTTTCAACTTCGTAAGTGGAATTTCTGTTCTCTGTTGAGTTTTCATACTATCTTACTGTTATCATTTCAGAATACGCTAATGAAAACTTTTAAAATATATTATGTTGACAGCTGGACTTTCTATGGAAGACTTGATAGATATCGCTATAAGCTGAAGCAAACTTCGATTTCTGGTTTTCATGTAACATCTTTCCTTTTTAGGAATGTACATAGTTTTTGTTTTTGATCTCATTATATGCAATTAAGGTTTTGAACACTGTTTGACACAGAATTGTTATTGCAGTAATAGTGTTATTCTTTATATCTCTAAAACTTAAATTTTAAACTGTAATCTCTTACTTTGTTTCGTATAATATTAAGGATTGTCTTTTATTGTAAAAAGCTTTTACTGTTATTTGATATTGTCTTTTATTATTTTTCACTCGATTTTTTTTATAAATGTCAAAAAGTTTATTTTTAGTAAAATCATTTTGTTTTTATAATAGATTGTTAAATGGTAGTTTTTCGTGTGAAAGAATAATGTTCTTTCAATTTATATTAGGAGAGGTGACTTATTTAAGTTAAGAAATATGATTTCGAGAAAAAAAAATTCCAAAATCCATCTTATTAAAAGAACTTCAAAATTCTCAATTTTATCACAATTAAAATTCTCATTGAAAATATCCTTTAAGAACTTTTTGATATTAATTATAATTTGTGATTTGAAGAAAATGAAAAAAAAATTAGTAGAAAAATTTATAAATGTGTTAAGAAAATATTAATGACTAATATTTATCGATAGAAAAAAATAATAATTTTGATCTAAGTTGAAAACAAAGCGGGAAAATCGATTATTTTGGTTCCCACTTATAAGTAGTTGACACCACTCTTTACCTAAAACCTTAAAGCAATGAGTTAATGGGTCTTCCCACTTATAAACCACTCTACTTTCTCATTTTCTTCCAATGTGGGACTTAGACTCACACTTAGATTCCCAACAGTTTGGTGTAAGGATGTTTTGAAGGAGGTGGTGATCTCTCACATAGCTTCAGATTCGCTATATTGAAGAAACTTTTTTAAAAATACATATTTAATGAATAAACTGTTTTTTTTTATTATCATCAAATATAAATAATTTCGATTTATATTACAATATTTTTTAAAACGTTTACAAACTATACTTATGCATATATCCCACTATTTTTTTAAAGTCTTACTTATTATCATTTGATTAGCTCATGTTAGTCTAAGTCTTTGGAACCATGGAAAAAAAATTAATAAGTTTTTTTGTTTTAATATTTGGTAGAATCAGCTAATGTGGTCTAGTACTTTTGTTGTTTTCAATGTAATTCTTATTTATGATAAAAATGAGTCAATATGGTTCATTTTGTTATACCAAATATTTATGATAAAAATGATTCTACTAGGCTCTATGGGGTTTTTCCCTTTTTCCTAATTTTCTGAGATTTTTCTTTTATTCAAAAATTTATACAGCAATTCTGGGATTTTGTCTCTTACTTTTTTTTTACCCAATTTAGGAAAAATTAATATAATAAAGCAAAGTTTACTCTACTATGTTACTAAATATTATGCTTTTTGCTTTAGTTTATTCTGTAACGAGATTGCAACTGTATCAGCCGCAATTTTGCTTAATATTAAGAAATTACAGTAGTTTGAAAATTTACATGCGATATTTAGGACATTCAATTTTATGTATGAGGGAATTAACTTCTCAACACTTTTTAAAATCAAAAGTAGGGATTTTCAATTTTAAAGAAATAAAAAAAAAGTTTTACAACAAGAAATTTTAATTACTTTATGTAAACTAAAACGAATTTAAGTGAATTATAACTATTATCATCCAAACTAAATTAAATTAATTATTTGGTTTGGTTCGCTAGTTTTAAATTTAAAAACGAATTAGTAATTAATATCAAATGAGAATATAAAATTTAATAATTAATTCTCTCATCATAAAATCTAGGAATTGACATTTACATGAATAAATAACATAATCAGAAACAAAAAGTAACAAAAACCTTATGCTCTCATGTTCTGTTAGTATAGTTTTGTATTGAAGAAAACTCGTTTACTAAAATTGACTTCAATTATAAAATTGAAAATTACATTGTGCTTGATAAAATTGACTTTGATTCTTTTTCTTCTTCCAGAAGCCATATACCTTGAAAACAACTTTAATTTTCTATTAATATATTAAAGACATACATATCAAAAATGATTTCTAATATTTTTAAATAAAGTCAAGAGTTGTTTTATTTGTATAATGAATCATGCATTAGATTCAATATTTCAATTAAAAGTAAGACAATTTGTGTATCACTTCACTTAAAAAAATAAAAATAAAAACCATTATGCACAATTTTAACACATTAGTAGAGAATTAATCAAATTAAAGTCATTCTTATCATGAACATGTGTGCAGTGACGCATTGATGAACATTATCATTTTGTATACCAGTCATTAATGAAAGGAACAAGAGAATATTGAATTGTATGCTACACATCATTAGCAACCAAACTATAATTTCATCTTTTAGAGATTAATCTTTCCATATAGGAAGAATCCCCTGTGCTGCCAAACGTTTTTCCACCCAAAAGATTATGTGTTTTGCTGTGACCTTCTTTTCATCAACAAGAAATGGCTCAACAGTGCTTGCTCCTCCGTTATACGATGACAGAGAAAACCCCTTTGGACCTGTTCAACGGAAACACAATCTCATGCTATCATTTCTTTACATGAGCCATCTAATTCAAGATTTTTTGTTAGATTTTTTTGGTGCTGTCCACAGATGTTTGTATACTAAAGACACAACAGAAGAACAGCACAGAGAAATCCAACAGAGAATCTAAATTCCTAACTCAATAAATGTATTGTGATACCACTTTCTCAAGCAAACTAAAAAAATGGTGCATACCAATGAGTCCTGTGGGAAAGAAGGCCCAAAATGAGTAGGGGTTGCCTTTCTTCAAAAGAGAACCTTCTAACTGTCAATCACAACCCAATGAATTGTTCAATAATGTAAAAGCTTTGTGAGATGAATAATAATTCTATACAGTAATCACTTTCTTATATTCTTCTGAAACATTTTTACTTTTAATATAGTACTTCATCAAATATTTGAAGTTTTAACAGAAAAACACTTTCAAAGGATGTTCATGTCAGAAAGAGCAAGCTTATGAAGACACACTTAATTAATTGAGTTCTTCTAATGTTATATATTTCACATGTATTCAAGATTTTCTATTAGTGAAAAAAGAGTTAATAACACTCAATTAATTACTTATGTGATACAGATTTTAGAGTAATGGTACCATGACACACTTTTACATTCATTTGACACATAACACAAGGTAAAACGATCATAAAAGTTTAAGCTTTTTGTATTTTTTCAAAAAAAAAAAAAGTAAAAAGTAAGAAAAGATAATATCAAATGAATGTACAAAATTTAGGTGTGTCAAAAAATCAATAGTCTATATATTAATGACATGAACTGCATAATAGTTTCTCATTGTATATCTGCATTACTAACCCTATTATCCTTAAAGACTAGCTCAATGTTTGATAAATCTTCTTGGGCTTCAAATATATCTTTCAGGGAAGGGATCACATCCTCCTCCATCATCTGAGGTAGAGGCTTAACAGGTGCTTTAGCTGGAGGTTTTTTTGCCGGTGCAGCTTTTGGAGCTTCCTTTACCTCCTCTTTTGTTTCAGCAGTAGCTAAGACCAGAAATTTCAGTAACAGTTTCAATTAGACTAATCACAGTCACCCCCAATGAAAAATTTTAGCAAATAAAACAATCAAACCAAAGAGTTTTAAAACTTTTCATTATGTTAATGCAGAAATTCACCTGCTGTTGTGCTAGGAGACGACTCTTGAACAGCAGAGCAGGTGATTCTGTTTCTGCTGGATGTTTTATATTTACTTGCAATCTGCAACACAGGAAGAACAAATATTGAAAAGAATCTTCACATCACTTTATATTTCCGTTGTGTTAGTTCATTACAATATTATCTCATCCAATACTTACAGGTGAAAGCTATAACTAAAAGTTAGTCCTTGGATAATATTACAAGTGAAAATTTTCTTAATGGATTAAATTTGAGGTTAAGTTGAACAATCAGAGAGACATACCAAAGGTAGTATTGGTGATGATGATGATGATGAGGTGGGTATGGCAACATTCTGAGAGACATGCAAAGAAGAAGTTGATGGTAATGAACACAAACGAAAGCTAGAATCACCAAGTGCTCCACCTCTTAACAAAGTTGCCATTTGCATTCTTTCTCTCTTGATGCTTTGATTGTGTTCTTTTACTTTTCTTTTCTTCTCTTCTTTTTTTCTGTTTAGTCACCAACCATTTTTTTTTCTTTCAGTGGTTTGTTAATGGTTTTAGTCAGAAATATGCGTGGGAGGAACAAAATGAGAGAACTCTCTGATCCACACGGTCTTGGGACAATATGTACCACTGATTTTGAAGCCTTTTCTTCTATCTATCTATTTAAGAATAATAAATAAATAAACACATAAACTGGGAACACTAGAGTACAAAACTAAGAGTGGCATAAATAGTGACCACAAGTGGCAATGAATCTATGAACAATAAAATTGCTTTACGCAAATCAAATACAACTTAGCTTGTTTTTTTCTTTCTATTTTTTCCGAATTTCTCCAATCATTTCTCACCACTAGAGTTTCTTTTAGAGAAAAATAGAAAGAGGTAAAAAAAAAATTATAAACATTTTCTATGTGTAGATATAAGGAAGGATACTTTCCTAATGTAGAGAATCCTTTACGTAAATTTCAATCATAGATTACAAATGTTGAACATAGCTTTGATAATAAACAAAGAAAAACATTAAAAAGGCTTATTTCTTTTATTTTTAAGTTGATTCTTTTTACATTACACATATATTTTTAGATTATAATTATAATTATTTGCGAGAAGTTTATAATTAAATTGTAATCTTGTTTAATAAATTTATATGTAAAAAATTATGAGAAAAAGTAAAAAGAAAAGGAGAAATGAATTTTATTTTGCTAACTCTGCACTATTTACAACTCTAAACCTCAAAACTCAAAATTAAATTTTGACTATTAATTTACTGTGTAGGATAATAAATTGAACCGGGGAGATTGAATCAGTTGCAACTTATAACAGCAGAAGATTGATTTTCATAAATTAAATATATTGGCACCTTAAAATTATGGAGAAGCATACCAGTTGTAGCAAAGATATGCAAGGCTATAGATATTACATATTCCAATGCATAAATATAAAGAAGGTAAAAGTACCTTCAACAATTAACAACGCAGTCAAATAAGAATAAATGCAATAAAAGTGTTACACCGTTTAAAATATGTAATTAATTAATGAGCACGATGAGGGAAATCTGATCCACGAGGCTAGCTTCTTTGTGCAGTTCTACTTCTCTTTTTGGTTGGCACATGTTTAGAAGGAAGAGCTTTCTGCTTGAAGTTTTGAACCATGTTGTACACCTGCAGCAGCACCATGGCAATTTTAATAACAAAATATGGTGTAAAACCAGATGAATAAAAGAAACTTCAAATTTTATCCTTGACTAAGAAAGAATACTACCTTTCTTACACTTGTTGTCAGTCCCATACCAGAAAGTGCATTGCTGTAAACGCACTTCCAAGTTAGTTTATTATCTGGGCTTTTGAACAAATCATGTTCTCCTTCTGGAAGAAAAAAAAGTTCAAAAAACAAGCATGTGTAAGCAAGTGTGATCTGGAAGAACCAAAAAACTTAGGAGAAAACTATTTCATAAGCAAGTTGCAATGCCATATAGAAATAGGCTATCACCTTTAGATTGTAACACTAGCAATTCAACATACAACTTGAGGCGAATGTGGCTGAAAATGTGAACAAATTCCCCAATATCTTCCCTCAAAACTATATTGCAAGTCTTTCTGACATCAATTTTGAAATTTGCTTTCAAGAAGCGATTCATTGCTTCTCTTCTAGTCGATGGAACTGTTTCTCCATCCAGTAAGACAGATGGAAACTCCCAGAGACCAGCAAGCAACCCTTCTTCAGGCCTTTTGACAAGAATAAACTTGCTAATAGACTGGCTTTTGTCTAACAATGCTTCAGCTCCAAGTAACTCAACAACACATACAGCAGAGAAATCACATCTTTGTTTGACCTTCACACCCTTAACGGGATAATCTGTAACTGCTACTGCACTATTGTGTTTAGCATTTGATAGTGCTTGACAAAATTCTGATGCTGGACATGAGGAACAACTTGGGTTCAAAGGGGTGCATACAGTTGCCCCAAGTTCCATGAGAGCCTGATTGAAGTCCCCAGGACGAACAGGATCAACCAACTGAGCTGCTAATTTCCTTAATCTCCAATTCCAACCCAACAAGAAAGAGTAAATGAAAAGAAATACAAAATTGATTATAAAATAAATATATAGTGCCAGTAAGAAATTAGCAAAACTAACTATTGTTAGGCACAACCAATTAAAAAAAGCCACCTCTTTTAGGTTTTAGAGACACATCATATCTGATAAGAAACTCAGAGATTCCACTCTACTCAATTATCTGTGCCGTACATGTGTATCCCCATTAGTTGTGGAAAAGAATGCAAGATAGATTTAGAATGTGTAATTTGATGCAAAAAAAAAAAAAAAGAAAAAAGCTTCTTTCCTTCCCATTGTTTCTTAACTGGGTAAAAGATTTGCTGAGAACTGAAATATGAAAACTATAATTTGTTCCAAAAGTTGACATAAACTCACCAAAATCTCTTAACAGTCGCTGAGTCTTTTGGATTTGCAGAAACAGCCCTTAGTCTAGCAATCACCCTTACCACATTTCCATCAACAACAGGTACCACCTGATAACGTAAAGCATGAGAAATAACAATTTTTTATGGAAGCACAATCACAGAAACTGCCCACCTCTTTAAATGCAATAGAAGCAATTGCTCCAGATGTGTAGTCTCCAATTCCAGGAATCTTTCGTAGCATGGAAGCCACTTTAGGAATTTTGCCACCTTCTGCAACTACTTTCTTTGCCCCCTGACAGCAGATATGGAAAGAATCTGGTCAAACCTTGCAGCATATATTGGTAAAAACTAAATTATCCCTTGTTGATGTACACTTTTACTTTCTTCAAGTAGGACTTTCATTCTCATTATCATTACACAACAACATCAGATTGAAGGTCTTTCACATATATCAAATTCAGAAACAAAGTTCTTCAACAAGACATTAAAGATCTTGACATGAAAGGCTTCAGATACTCTATGTTTGCAATATCCAGTTCATGAACTATGAGATTGTGATGCATGCATTCAATGACTTGCCTTTTTCTGCTTTTACAAAGAAGGCAGAAACTACATAATGAAGAAGGTTTAACACCATAATTAACTATTTCAAAAACAATCTCAAATTGACCATTAGGGTAACTTGTAGGATCTAGTAAAAGATAAACAGGAGAAGGAGATGAAAACACAAGTTAATTGTCATGAAGGACCTCTAGAAGAAAACGAGCTCTTCGGTAGTAGCCCAAACCTGCCCACATCTCATTTACTTCCTGCACAAAAATGGCAATAATCACATGGTGAGTATACAATTAGTCTTCAAATCACAATAACGGCTTTTAGTTTTTAATAAGTTCACACAAAGAAAACAAAATTTCAGAAAAAAAAAAAAACAGAGAGAACAAAGAAATCAGAAGAAATAATATGGTACTGCTATCTACAGTGGTCCAAAACACATAGGGTTTCAGAGGCTCCTAAATGTATGGAGTGGGTGCCTGCAGCCCATTCTGCCTTCAGAAACCTTCAACAGCCTTGCTTGCAAAACTGTAATGCAAAGCTCCCTTTCTTCTCTTACGAAGCCCTAAAACATTGGCTCCAATAATAATATACAACCGAGCAACAGTAAACAAAATAAAGATCAACCACCTTGAAGCAGAGGCAACTCAACTACCATCAACTTATTTTGTCAAATTTTAGTAAAACAGACATTAAACAAAATTCAAAAACTATCAACTAGAATGTGAAATCATGGGATCAAGTTACCTGCCCCAAAGAACGTAACTTGTTAAAACCAGAACATCAAAGCATAAATAAAATCTTGCCCATTTTAATGACAATCCCCCAAACTCTAAAAGAAAGGAACTTGATAACGGATTAACATTAAAAGTTGCATTGATGTTCAAGAGTATCACAACATCCCATCAAAATTCACATTAAAAAAACACTTTTTTGAAAGAAAAAATGAAAAGAGGGAGTGGAAAAGCAAAGGAAACAAAACCTCGAGAGAAGCTTGTGCAAGATGGTAAATGGTGGGCCATTTTTGCATCCAACGATTGTAATACGTAATAACAGTCTGAACCCTTGTTTGCTGAAGCATAACCTCCGAGACCCACACCCCATAAGCTCTTCTTTCGACTTCTTCTTCTTCTTGTTTTTCTTCATCTTCACATAGATGTGATCTCCAAGGAAGGTCCCTACGGTTGAGGTCGTACCAGTTCAAAAGGGACTGTCTCAGTTTGTGAGTCTCGTCTTTGGAGAATGACATAACGTCCTCTATGTCCACTTCCACCAAAGGTTGAGGCTTTTTGCTCGCCCCAACGGTTCTCCTTCCACGCATATTCTTCTTCTTCTCTGACATGTTGGAACTTAGTGGCGATGGTGATAATGAAAAACTGAAATTAACTCCATCAGAATAGAAAGAGTTGGGTAAGAAAAAAGAAATACACAACGGAAGTTTAGCCTCCAGGTCAAAATTTTGAAAAGACGTGCAAGTACATGTTTCGTCTCAAGAGAACATTTATGTAACAAGGAAAAAACACTATGTTAAATTGATAAATCAATTCCAATTTTTTTTATCTTCAATTTGGTTTTCAACTTTTTATTTTAGAATTATTTTCTATCTGCTTAGTTGCACATATTTTCTAATGTGAAGTAATTATTCGGTCTGGTGTAAAATGTATGTTATGCTTTAAATTACATAATTTATTTTTATTTTCTATAATTTTTATGAAATTTATTGCCAAAGTTGAATATGTGAGGAATTTTTGTTCTCATGACTTATATTTGATTCATTATATATTGAAAAATGTTTTTTTGTAATTTAGGATTGAAATAAAATATTAAAAGAAACTTGTATTTTAAAATAGAGCTTAATTAATTCATTAGTTGTTTTAATTTTTAGTTGTTAAAAAAATTTATTTGTTAAGAGTTCAAAGAATTCACTCTTAACAAAGCACAAGTTCATTCTATTTAGATTTTGGATTTGAATAAATTTATGGATTGATTTGACATTAAAATAAAAGGAAATTAGTAAGTATATGAGACATCATTGCAAAAAAAAGTTTTTGATGTTTGTTATTTTAAACATTCAAAGTTCAATTTAGCCTTCATATCTTACTGGGAGACGTCAATTTAACATCAGCTCCGAAACAACTGATGTTAACTCACGCTAAGCGTGCTCCTACATTGATGAGCGTGAAATTCTTGGTTGGCCACTCGAAGCATTTAGAAATTGGACTATGCATTACCAAACTTCAATCGACGTTGGTTTTGACACTAACTGACATCCATTTTGTTTTTTTTAAATAACCTTTTTTTACAATAAAACTATATCTAAAATACATAAAATGATTTCACCACATCACAAAATTATATATATTGTGTTTCAAGTAATTATAATAAACAATCTAAAAAGTAATCCAAAACTTAAACTATCAAAAGTAAGCTAATTAATGTATTCAACAACAATAAAATTGTTCATAAAGTTATGGCCATGGGTCCTAAGTCCATCCCTATAGAAGATAAGTTGTTCATTCTGGTCGTATCTTCCTAATTGTGTTATCTGCTATAGGTAATGTGTTCTTAAAACGCTGCAAAATTAAGTCAAATTCATTACGTTTGCATACAAATGTTCAAAGTTGAAATTTGATTTGTAATGTATGGAAGGTAAGTATCATTACCTCAATCCAGTCATATGTAATTTCTACTTTTGAATATGGTTTTAATCTAAGACATGACATAGTAGCCACATTCTCATGAATCTAATTGTTTATTCACTAAAATGACAAACTAAATAGTCACACATGTAGATCATTAGGGATGAGAAAAAAATTCACACTCGCGGATAAAATCTCTCTGACAAGTAATTACTATCTGCGCATATTTATTACTCGCAGGTAACGGGTAGCAGGTATTTTAATATTCGTCTTTAAACGGATTGGGTGCAGATATTATACTATCCGACCCGCGAATACTCATTGTTCGCAAAAAAATAATAATAATAAGATTTAAACCCTCATTTGGTCCTCATATTTGTTGATTGAATCTCAAGTGGGTCATTATTTTTTTTCAGTCTTAATTGGGTCCATAAACTTTTAAATTATCTTAATTAGATCCAAATATTTGAAAAAGCCATGTCTGCTAAATTTTCATAAACGACGTTAAAATTGAGTTACATGATTTACACTTGCTGACGTAAAACTATTTAACGTTTATTTCATCCCTTCTAATATTCTCATGTAAACCTCTAATGGTAGTTCATTGGTTACCTGGAAAAAAATATGCCCGACCCGAGCGACTCGACCCGTTAGTATATACTGATGAGTTGGTTTTGCAATAAAGCTAGGAAAAAGTAGAAGGTGCAGGCGCAAAAAATTGGAAGTGAAGAAGATGCTTGCGTGGGCTTGGAGGACTATCACTTTGAAGAACATGAAGGGGATACAGAAACTCCTGCTCCTAAGTAACTCAAGGTTAAACATCACATGTAATTATTATAAGCTACACACAAATAACATATGATGATGTGTCGTGTCGTGATTTGTTTCTGCTTTGAATTTCGATTGCCATATGTACTCCGTCTGTATACGTATAATATCTTTTTATCATGTAATATCTTCAAAATGTTATACTTCAACCATTATTAAAGAAAAGATGCATAGAAAAGTCTCTATTTTCCCGTTAATATGAGTGGATATCGTTTATTTGTCTATGTGATTAATATAAAAATATAATTTAGTTAATAAAAAATAATAATTAATTTTTATTGTTCTTATTAAAAACATATTGGTTAATATATGAAAGCTACGTTGGTATGCGGAAGTAGTTCGAGTTCTCAAATCAATGCGTATTTGAAAAGTCTTATAAATTAAAGTTTAATATTGCTAAGCATGTGTTGGTAAATCACTTAAGCATGTTTATTAAATCACTTAACATTTGAAAAGTTTAATATTGTACGTGTTTGAGGAGAGTGAATGGAAAGGATTTTAGAGAGGATGAAAAAATGTCAAATGTGTTGGAAAATATGATTATTATTATTATTATTATTATTATTAGTGTTAATATGATTATTAGTGTTTATCATTGTGATTAAAAGTAGGAAAATAGATCACTTACTGCATGGATTAAACAACACAAAAAAGTAAAATAAAACCACAGAAAACAGTACCACGTAAATATCTATTCAGTTACATGCTTATCAGAATCAAATATATATTTTTTCGTATTCGATTCCAAAAATAATCATTGATAAAATCAAGAAGCAATTATCTTTTTTTGCAATTTCACATTGAACAATGATAATGAGTTAATATTATAAAAAGCTTCTTTTCTCTGCAAATGTTTTTACTTGAGAGGGGTAGGATTTTCAATTGATCCCGCAAATCTGCGTCTTCGTTTCCTCTTAAATCATCGTATCTGAACACGATACTTACTCACAAAGCCAAATCTAGTGAACAAAATAATGTAATAAGGTGAGGGTAAAATGGGAATCAAGGGAAAACTTGAAGATACAAGAAAGCACGAAGAAGCCCATAAAACTTTCTCTCTTTTTTTTTAAAAGATGGGTCAAACAAAATGTGCCTAGATTTTTTGTTTATATCTTTTCTTTTTCTTTTTTTCTTCTTTTTCTTTTCATTTTTTTGTTAATTTATTATATTAATATTATTATTTATCTAATTATTTAAAAATAATAATTTTCTAAATTGTTTTAATTTAATTCAATTTATAATTTAAAAAAATATTTCGATTCTTCTTTTAAAAATTATTTAAACACCTAGTTTTTAGATATTTTTTTTTCACTAAAACTAAAATTCATTTACCTATATGAAATGGGGTATTATTAATTAAAATTCTACAAATGTATCATTATGATGAAATTTTTTGTAAGAAAAAAATCACAAGTTACAATTAATTAAATTTTCATTCTGATATGTTTTTTTGTAAGGAAAAAACATTGAATTTTTTAACACAATCACTACAACCCAATCGACCATGCAATATAAATTATTGTTACTGTGAAATTTGTCAATGTTGTGGAAACTAAGGATTTATCATTATAAGCAAATTGTTCAATAAAAAAAATCTTAAATTGTAATCAATTAAATTTTTATTTCAATATGTTGAAGTTTAAAAACGCCTTCCAGATGAAAAGTATTAAATATGATAAGGATGAATAGCATGATTTAACTCAAAAACATTCGAAATTTTTTCTCAGCAAATTAAATTAACATTATTTTCAATTAATCGTTAGTTTTAACTATATAACTTTATTCTATACCATATAAAATAATTTAATTCATTGTTATAATGTTTAATAATATGTTTTATATTCATTATAATTTTAAGATGTATTGCATTAATGACACAAAAGGAAAATATAAATTTCGAATACATTAAATTTGTACTCATTTTATTGTAACTTTTAGTCTAAAACAAATAATAATAATAATAATAATAATAATAATAATATATAATAAAATTTTATAATTTTCTACTATCTTTCATTAAAATTTTATGCAAACCATTATAATTATAATAATTAACATTCTAAATTAAATTAAAAAATCCAATTTAAAATTATACTCATGTTTCTTATAATTTATTTAGATTTAAATTATTATTTCTCTTTCTTTCAACCCTGATTAAAATTAATCTCAAATAAAAATCCAATTCATTTAAATATTAATCTCTATAATAAAATTGTTGAATAATTTAATTCATCGTAAACAAAATTCAAATATATTTTTTTATAATTAATATGTTATAAATATTTTTTAATCGTTATATTTTGGATATTTATTATACTTATAAATACTTAAGTGATAATTTTATTGTATTATCCTTATCGCATACAACTTTTACGCCTCATTAAACTTTATACATTTGGCCATAATTTTGTACATGTCTCTTTTATGTGTCTTTGAATTTTTATGTAAGTTATCACATTAATAATAGTAATAATAATTTTTATTGCAAATTAAATTACAAAATCCGAATACAAATTATACTTAAAACTTTCTATTGACTTAAAATTAGGGTGAGCAAAAATTAACTTATCAACCAAAAATAGTTTGTAAAAATTAGTTTAGACAAATTAAACTATATTTTAATTTTATCAAACTGTACTGAATTATGATATGAATTGAACTGCGTTTCTTAATTGATTTTTAAATTAATTAATTTTGAATTAAATTACAATATTTTTTATTTTTTAACTTGAATTGTACTAATTTTAAATTAAATTGTATTAATTTTGAATGATATCATGATATTTTTAGGTTTTAAAAAAGAAAAGATATAAAATTAAATAGATAAGAAATATTTGTCTTTATAAATTCTTTCCTAAACAATAAATTACTTAAAGGTCTTGCTCTCATGAGATTATCTCTATGAAAATAAAATAAAATATTTCATATTTTTTAAAACTTAAAATATAAATTTAAAGAATATATAATTTTTTTATATAAACTTGCTCAAATTTATCATGTTGTTATAGAAACAAATATCTCTTAGGAACTAATTTTGTGTGCGAATTAAATTATATAATTCAGTTTTGATAAAAAATAGTTTAAATTATATAAACTTGAATTATCAGTTTGCACAAACTCGTCAAAATCACACCCCTTTAGTTATTGTATGCAGGAAAACGCGTTCAAAAACAAAACACACACTTCTAGATCTTGCACTTCAGCGATACAGAAGTCTTATTGTGTACCGTCTGCAAATTTTTTTTCCATCTAAATCTTAACTGTTGATTAATAATAACAAGAACTGTAAAAAGAGAAAAAATGTGTGATGGACGGTTGACTTTGTGGTGTAGAAAACGTTCTGCTGCATAGGATCTTTTATTTCCTTTTAGCAATGTTGATAGTGAAATGGAGGTAATTAGAAGACTTTTAGCAGTGCCGGTTTTGATAGTGATATGGTGTAATTAGAAGAATTTTATTTCCTTTCGAGGAATAAATATAGGAATAGAATGGCAGCAATACCTGCAAACTCCTCTCAATTTTCAACATTCTTCCTGGGTTCATATGGCAGGTGGTTATAATGGACGACGGAGGCATCTTTCAGGCAGTGAGACGAAGAATAATGAGGTGAGTTCTAAGGTTTATTTAACTATTTCTAATTATAGCTATGGTGTTAATTCATTTCCAACATCACCTTGTGACTATTATACTGATGAGTTGTTTTTGCAATGAAGATAGGAAAAAGTGGAAGGCAGAAGAAATGGGTGCTGAAGAAGATGCTTTCGTGGGTGTGGAGGAAGATAACTTTGAACAACACCAAGAAGCACGAAGCTCCTCCTCCGTTTATGTCTTATAGTGTCTTGTAATTCATTTGTTTCCCTTTTTGAATCTGGATTGCTATGTACACCCTATTATTTATATACAATCTCATTGTTTGATTATAGATCATGTTATTGTTTAATTTATTCATTTTTTTCTTGTATCTCCCAACTTTCTCTTAATGTTTAAAGTACCATTTTAATAAGGATATACTTTTCTTTTCTTTTCTATAATTATTCTATCCGGATTTTCTTAACCTATACTCTCTTTTTCACTTAATCAGATTTTAAAATATGATTTAAGATATTATTAAATTTTGAAATTCAGTGTAAAAATTCATGTGAAATCTAATTTACGAATTCACAATATTTTAAAATATAATTAAAAAATTCATCATATTTCAAAATCGTGATTGAATAATATTATACTGTACGAATTAATATTTTGTTTGAGTATATAACTGGTTAAAATTTTACTATTATGTTATATTTTTTCACATGTAATAATACTATGTTATATGTAAATGTAGAATAATGCATAAATTCAAAAAGGTCAACGAGCCCGCGTAAGTTTTATGAACTTACTCATGTATAAAATAATATATCAGACCTTGTATATATTATTGTATACATCAAACTACCCACCACAGAAGCATAAGGAACATTGTTCATATCCATCTTCTCAGCTTCATTTGAAGGACTTTGTTTAACACTCAACTTAAAATGAGTAGCAAGAGGAGTACTTATAACTTTAGCATTTTCCATTTGTAATCTTTGCAACACCTTCTGAATGTAGTGCTCCTGTGATAGCCAAAATTTCTTCTCTTTTCTATCAAGAGTGATACTTATACCAAGAATCTTCTTCGCAGCTCCCATGTCTTTCATGGCAAATGACTCGCCCAGTTGCTTCTTCAACCTATCAATTTTGGATACATCTTTCCCAACAATAAGCATATCATCAACATATAACAACAATATAATGAAATCATTCTCAGAAAATTTCCTTACAAAAACACAATGGTCAGAAGTAGTCTTCTTGTAGCCTTGCTCACACATAACAGACTCAAACTTCTTATACCACTGCCTTGGAGCTTGCTTCAAACCATATAGGCTTTTTTGTAGCCTACACACATAGTCTTCCTTGCCTTCAACAAGAAAACCATCTGGTTGCTTCATGTAAATCTCTTTCTCCAAATCACCATGAAGGAAAGTTGTCTTCACATTCATCTGCTCAACCTCCAAATCTCGAGTAGCAGCTAAACTTAACATAGTTCTGATGGATGTCATCCTCACCACAGGTGAGAAAATCTCATTGAAGTCAACACCCTTTCTTTGTCTGAAGCCTTTCACCACTAATATGGCTTTATATCTGGTAGATGTAGAATTGCTCTCTTGCTTCACCTTGAAAATCCACTTGTTCTCTAAGGCTCTCTTACCCTTAAGCAACTTCACCAAGTCATAAGTGTGATTATCATGTAGAGATTTCATCTCATCCTGCATTGCATCCAACCACTTTTGCTTTTCTTCACTTTCAATGGCCTCTTCATAACATTCAGGTTCTCCCTCATCAGTCAACATTACATACTCATTGATAGAGTACTTCATAGAAGGTTGTTTTGGCCTGTCAAATGTCATGGGTTGAGCTTCTGCTAACTCAGGTATATCACCAAGACTCTCATCTTATGACACATCATCTTCCTCTTCATCAACATTATCAATAGGAACATCCAAGTCATCTCCAATCTGCTGATTATCAATATCACCATGTTGTTCATCATCATGAACATCAATATCCAAATTATTAATAGACAACCGAATTGGATCAAAATCAGTCACATTACCATCTTCCTTAGGTGTAGACTTCTCCACCTTATCAATATGTTCAATGGGTTGATCTTCCATGAATTGCACATCACGACTTCTAACAACTTTCTTTTCAACAGGATCATACAACTTGTAGCCAAATTCATCCTGTCCAAAGCCAATGAAGATGCATTGCCTTGTCTTCACATCCAACTTGGATCTTTCATCCTTTGGAACATGAACAAATGCTTTACAACCGAAGACACGCAAATAATCATAAGTAGCATTCTTGTCAAACCAAATCTTGTCTGGCACCTCAGAGTTCAAAGCAACTGCAGGACTTAGATTAATAACATGCACTGCGGTAAACAATGCCTCACCCCAGAAATGCTTAGGCAATTTTGCTTCAGAAAACATACACCTAACTCTTTCAATCAATGTCATGTTCAATCTGGAGCATGTTTAACTCCTCTAAGAAACAACTGCATCCCCATGTTGGTTTGCAAGTGAACATCACCAACACCAATAACCTTAGACACTCCATTATTACCCATCTTCAATACTCCTAAATCACCAGGTATATAAGATGTGAAGAACTCTTTCCTGGATGTAACATGCAGTGTAGCATCAGTATCAATCATCCACATGCTCTCATCATATACAAAATTAATAGTGTCATAATCACGAAGACAAATAAGGTCACCACATGTAGTACTAGTAACACGATCACCATCATCGGTATCTTTTTCTCATTGCTTACCCTTTTTGTCTTTGCTCTCTTTCTTCAACAAAAAACAATTCTTCTGTTTTGTGACAATAGTGACACTGCACATTCTTGTACCGAGACCTGGACTTGCTTCTGCTTTTATCTCTACCATTATTTTGTTCTTTCTTCTGGCTTCTCCCCCTATTCTCTGTAATAAGCACTTCTGAATGAGATGAAGTACCCTGTGTCTTCCTTCTCATCTTCTCATTAAGAGCACCACTCTTTGCCATTTGCAAAGAAATATCACCATTAGGGGTAGCACTTATCCATGGAAACCTACAATGTCTCCCACGAATCCGGTAAAGAGTTTAATAAGAATAGGCCTAATAAATCATCATCAAATTTTATACCCACTCCTACTAATTGATCATAGCGTCCTTGAAATTCACTTTTGAATATAAAAGAAAATGGTTTTTTTATGAATGAGATCAGAAAATAAAAATTGATACATAACCAATCAATATTGCTTTTTTATTAAAAAACTTTGTTCATTCCAATTATAACAGCAACTGTCAATATATGTAAACCCTAAAATATCCATTTGATCTGTTACACAGATATTATCTAATCGAGTATCTTATCCATATCTATATAGATATAGAATACCGATACTTTACGGTATTTTCAATAAATTATCGTGCTTATCCTTTTTTTTTACAATTTTCAATAGAAAATTTGTAAAAATTCACACAACATGTTATGTGTTTGTTATCCTGAACAAATATGACTGCAATAAAGTTAGAGACAGATCTATAGCTGCAGTTAAATATATGCATGTTTCAAAAATACAAGCCTTATTACATTACACATTACATACTCTAATCATATTCTCCCCAATTCTCCCCAAAATACTTCACTTCAAAATATCTCTTTTCTTGACAATCTCGAATGGATTTTTTTTGTATCCAATTGAATTTAAATATGTAATATCATAATAATGATAGAAATGAAATGCATTTTTTTATATTCCTAAAAAAAATATTGAAAAGTGATTTGAAACAGGAGTTCCTTCCTTGTAGTTCAACTCCACAAAATTTTTCAGCAAGTTCAATTTATTAGTCCCTGACTTAGAAACATACAAGGACTCAAGCTTATCCCATAGGCTTCTTGCATGTGTCTTATTAGCATCAAAATTATAAACATTATCATCAACAAAGTGCCTTATAAATCCATATACCTGTTGATGTTCAAAATTTCATTCTTCATCTGACTTGGATTCCGGTTTATTGGAAGCAAAAACAGGAAGATGCAAATTTTTCACAAATAGAAAGTCCTTCATCTTGCCTTTCCATAGGTGATAATTTTCTCCATTAAAAGGAATCAATTTTGTATGTGCCTCCATCACTCACACAAAGTAAACAGTCCCTTAACCAAAGAGCTATGATGTCACTCTGATGGGGAAAGGGCCAAAATATATAACAACATGGAAAAAGTAATAACGCAGCAGAAATTCAATTCCCCTTCTTGCGAGAATCTGTGAGGAGCACCAAACAAATAGAACAAAAATAGAATCCAAAGCACAAAGAGACACCAACGTGAAAAACCCCTCAATGCAAGGGTAAAAACCACGAGTCGTCCAGACCAAAGAAAAATTCACTATGATCAATAATAGGGTACAAAAGAGTCTCCAATAATAACACAAATGATGTGTTCAATAAGCCAATTTAAATAAGCACAAATGCTTACAAATGAGAACAAAGAAGATAAAAATTCTCCAAAATAAGGCTGCTGGTGCAGGACCGATGTCTCCCAATCTAAACCTCCGATTGACGATTCGAACGGTCAGAATGAAGAACCATATGTCTGGAACTTACTGTCCCAATATCAGCTCGATCCAACAGTGAACGACGACATAGCGACCAAAAAACCAGTGCAGGTTTAGGGTTATACGGGAATGACTTTTTCTCTTTCTTTTTCTCTCACTTGATTTTTGTCTCTCTTCGAATGACTCTCATGTGTCCTACTAATTTGACCCATCTCTATTTAACCTAGTGAGACATAAATGTCCACTTTATTTAGACCTATTCTCCACATAAGAAGGGAGCCCAATAACCCAAAATAAATAAATAAATAAATATATATATATATATATATATATATATATATATATATATATATATATTTATTTATTTATGAAACGACTTAATAATATGAGATTGCTAACTGCATCATTACACGGGTGGTGGAAAAGGATATAGTCTATGCATAACAATAATTAATTTTCTATTAGCATTTTCTACTAGAATGCATATATATATATATACTCACATAATAATTACTTTTACAATATTATATGAGTGGTGATTTCATCAATGGGTTGATATATATAGAATAATTATAATAAAAATGCATAGTTATTTTATAAGGAAAATATCTTTTTAATAATTTTTTTTAATAATATATATGGTCTTATTTCAAATATACAAACTAATAAAATAATAATACGTAATAGTCTGTTATAAAAAAATTATTAAAGGAATTACTAAAATGTCATGATTAATTTTATAATTATTAAATGACGGATAGGTTACTTTTGTTATTGTCCGTCTATATATCTATATTTGTATATCATTTCATGTTTTATATATTTTTAGAAAAATTGATGGATTTTGGTAATTATGAAAATTAAAAGACCATTGAGATTGATTTTTATCTGTCATCATTTTAATGTAAAAATAATTGTATTTTATTAATTGACGAATCGTGATTAAGAGGTGGGGACATGCTCTTCAGTTTATGAAATTCTAAAATTTATGAACGTATCTATCTTAAGTTGACTTTTAAGAACGCTACTGGAAAAGATTAAGAAGGGTTAACGATATTTTGACAGTAAGCTTTTAAAAATTTTAAATGTCTCCAGAAAAAAAAATTTATTTTGATTGCTCTAAATTTTAAATATATCTTTTAGATCTTAGTAATAATACCAATGGAAGAAAAGTGAATATGAATGTTAGGGATACCAATGAGAGCACATTGTTTTTGTTACTAAAAGTTGTTTTGATTTCGTTAAATTGTATGAAGACAGTAATCTAAGTAAACCTTTTGCTTATAGTCATTATTAAAGAAGATAACGAGGTTCAAGCTTTAAGAAGCTATCGAATCAATTAGGATGAGATGGTATGTAGTTTAAGAAATAGGTCTAAGTGAAGGAATATAATAATATATTTAAATTAAAAGACGCTTACTATAAAGTTGACTTGGCCAAGTTAATGTCCTCAACTCAATTCCTTAAAAGATCACATTCCTATAAAAATAGATATTATAAATTTTATTTTGGTAATCATGGCCATGGAAATAAAAATTAAAAGCAGAAACAAATTACAACACACACATCATGACTTATTATTTGACTATAGCTGTTAATTTCATGTGACGTTGACTTAGTAGCAGGAGCAGCTGCATCCCTCTTCGTGTTCTTCAAAGTTATCATCTTCTACACCCAGGCAATCATCTTCTTCGCCACCCATTTCTTGCGCCTGCTACTTCCACTCTTTCCTATCTTCATTGCAAAAATAACTCATATCAATATATAGCAACTCTATAAATTAACCCAACGAATCGCCTATTACTAAAACACAGGCTTATACGTAATAGGCTCTCCTTGAAGAGGGTTCAAAACTGATGAAATACGAAAAGATGAATGTAAACTCATCTTCATATCCATGCAAACCCTTCACTTTGTACACAACGTACGTTATGTTCCAAAGCATAGGTATTCACTAACTACCACCACAGGTTTAAATGAGAGTATCAGAAACATTAGAACTCACCTCATTGTTCTTCGTCTCACTGCCGGAAACATGCCTCCGTCGTCCATTATCACCACCTGCCATATGTGCCAACGAGGACTCTAGAGAATAGAGAGCGGTTTCTGTTAGGAATTTGTGTTATATATATATATATATATATATATATATATATATATATATATATATATATATATATATATATATATATATATATATATATATATATATATATATATATATATATATATATATATATATATATATATATATATATATATAGTATATAATTAAATGCGTTAGAGTTGATTATATTTTATATTAAATGTGTGTTGAGTTGATTATATTTTATTAGTTAATTTATTAAAAAAAGTTAATTAAAAAAATTATGATTAAAGATATATATTTTATGAAAAATTAATTATATATAAACTATAAATAATATTTTAATTGGATGAAAAGTTAAATAATTAGAAATATTAAAACTTAAGATGAGTAATTGATAAAAAAAAAGTAACCATTAAAAAATAAATAAAAGAAAGTTATAATTCTATATACACATTATGACCGTTTGATTTTTTTTATCCTCATAAAAAAAAGACTCAAAATGTTCTATAGTTAAAAAATCAAATACTTTTAATTTATATTATTGAAATAATTAATTTAGGTATATTTTTGCATATTATTCTATAAAATATCAGGACTTGATTCTTTAATTAAAGGGTTAAATTATTTTTATTTATAATTGATGTGCTTTGGATAGATAATCTAACAGTTTCACGCTTCATTGTGCTCCTTTATCTATTGCTACAACAAAATAAAGGGTGGCCGTCCCCAGAGAGGCTGTTGTTGTCACTTTTGTGGATCTACAACCATATTAGTTCTATTCAACCATTACTGTTTACAAATAACCTCCATCACACCTACATTTTTTTTAAATAAAATATTATATTATAATAAAATATAATTTATTTAATTTTAGAGTAAAAATAGAAAGAAAACAAAAGTGTCAACTTATTTCTTCCAATTATTACATAATTGTGTTTGTTTCATGAACGTCTATAGTAATAAAATAGCAAATCAAGTTATTTAATTAAAATATTAATTAAATTATTGAATAAAAAATTGATAAAAATAATTGCAAAAGAGAAGAATAAATTTTGAATAGTATCAATCTATACTTTCTCGTTATTTACTTTTAAAAATGATATTTTAATATTTCCTTTCATCAATTACAGACCTCGGAAATTTAACTCAAAATCCCTGTTCAGATTCATTTAAAATGCACCCAAAACTCTGTAAACTGACGCCAGGTGTCAAGAATGGAAGATTCGAAAATCAGTTAGTGGATGACAGGTGTCGACAGGAGAGTGCACGACCGTTTGGACGTGGGGTAAACAAAAATAATTTTCTGAAAACCCTGCCCACTCTCTTCTGCATGCACCTTCTCCTTCCCAACCTCTGACTTTCCATTTCTCCTTCTTCTCTCTAGAAACTTTTCTTTCTCTCTACTGTAACTTATCGTTCTTTACTCCGATCACCGTTCAGGCACCGTGGAAGCATTCCCGGCGTCCCAAACTTCATCTTGAACCGATTGAGTTTCAAGTTTGAGCTGGTAAGTCTTCTCCCCTTAGCCGTTCGTTCTTTTGTTACATGCAAAGCCAAGTTCTGGTTGCATGTAGGGGTATAGTCTAAGTTATTTGGATTTTTAGGTGGTTTGTTTTAGTTGGAAGAGTTAAGCGATCGTTGAGGATAGAAAGCTGTAGTCGGGCGAATCAAAATCTTACGTTTAGGACGTTCTTTCATAGATCTAGGTAAGGAAATCTTATTTGATTTAATTTGTATGTGGTGTATTGTATGAACGTTCGTTAAATGAATGCATGTTGCTGAATGAGTGAATGTATGTATCAAGTATGAGTATGATGCATGATGGTTGATATGTATGAAGTGTATGAATGTGAATATGAGTAATCGTTTTGGAGTATGAATTATTAATATGGATTTTATGAAGTATGTATTTCCATATGAAAATTTACGTTCGTCTATGAAGGTCATTGACCATTTGTCTTTCTTTTGTGTCCTTGTTTGTTTCTTGTGGACTCGGTGGAAATGGATTCTTTTATTTGGAGAGACTTTCAGTTGAAGAACGAGCGTTTTCATTTTTGGTTATATCTATAAATAAGCGTCAACCGAGGATAAGTCATTCCTTGGTATTTGGTTATGAACCGAAGTATATCTATGTACTTGTATATTCGTTCATCCTTGAAAACTAGTTAAAGTGTATCTTATTTATCAAATTGTATTCTATCAGTTTAGTAGTGCTTGGTCTTATACCTAGCGCTCGTAATTGTTTATTGTAAAAATCTCTCGATGAAAATAGTGTTGTCTAACTTCGATAGTGTTTTCCTCTACTGTGCTGGGTCATTTACTAGCATTGGATTTCTGTATGTGAACTGTACCGACCGGTCCTTCCGACATGTTGGCCAACCTTACATTTCATGAATCGAACACCCATGTCGTCCATCTTTGTTGACAGACAATGTCAAACACCCATGTTGTCCATCTATGTTGACCGATAATGTCGAACACCCATGTCGTTCATCTATGTTGACCAACAATGTCGAACACCCATGTTGTCCATCTATGTTGACCAACAATGTCGAACACCCATGTCGTCCATATATGTTGATCGACAATGTCGAACATCCATGTTAACACTGTCCGACTACACATGAACCAAATGATCCTCCAAGGGTTGACATTTCATGAACCGAACACCCATTCAAATTGACATTCCGTGTCGACCATCCTTCCCAACCGACCCGAACTATAAAAGGTTCTTTAAAGTGTCTACATTCCTTGGATCCGGCTTAGAGCCTCTGTACTTGAATTATTGTTGGAGTATGAGTTTGGAACTCCCGAGGGTCAGTTCATTTAACTGATTCACGATGTAAATAACGTTCGTTACGTATTATATATACACATTTACCCGAGATTATTCTCAAATCTAAAAAGTCACCCTCTTGGTCTTATTCTGTTATGAAACGGGAGAATTATTGATTTCGTTCTTATCGTTTGTCCTCATTCTAAAGAGGTCTGAACGTTCGGTATTTTATGCTCTTAGAGCAAAATGATTAAATTTAACACATTGGAAATGAAAGATGAAATCGAGAATGATTATGAATGAAATGATGTGAAGTTAAACGAGCGTTCCGGGGAGGAACAACTCATGCATTGAATATTGAATTACTGTAAGGTATGACTGTGGGCATGCTAATGCTGGCCGTTCATCCTGATATTTCGTGGGTACTCATCTTCACGTAGAAGAGAGTAGCTCATGCGTGGGAATGGCAGGAGGTCCTAGTCCTTAGGGGTACTTTGGATAGGGCTAACCTCGGGTGGCAGCTGATGAGATTATTCCAGTTACTACATCACCCGGGTGCACGAACGCTTGTAGCTACGCAGATTCATACAATCCGGACGGTCAGTCTAGTAATAGTTTTCGTATGGTTATATGTGATGAGAAGTTTCTTGTTGTTGAAATGCTTAATTTATATGTTGATGTATGAATTAAATTACATAAGCTTACCCTGTGTTTTTCCTTGTGTTGTCTCGTCCTTGTACGTCCGTCTTGTCAATTGCAATGATCATCCGTGTGGATGTGAGCAGAAGGAGACGCATTGTTGGAAGATGTAATTGAAGAGGAGAATTTGGTGGACGTTGAAGTTAAGGCCGAACCTTAGGTCGTTCGGTTAATTTTAGATGTTAGTTATTTCATTTTGATCGTTCGGTATTTGGTTTTGTAAAACCGTTCGATCATGACTTTTCTTATTCTGTTAAATTGTAATTAACTCTGTACTTTTCGCTGTTCGGCTTTTGAACATTATTATTAGTGTAAGACTGCATTGTTTACTATAAAATGTAATCAACTCTATTATATGATTTTCTTACTGTATTTTTGGGATGTTACACTTACCTAGTTTTAGAGATAATACAGTCATTAACAAAAATTATATTTATGAAGAGAAAATAAAAAATAAGTTATAATTGTAAAATGAATATAAAAGTTTAACATTCATTTAAAAACTCCCAATACTATTATTTTATTAATTTTTTACGTCACTTAATTACAGCTTTTATTATATATTTCTTTTTAAAATAAGCACGGTTGTATACAGTTCTACAACCCATGGCTGTTTTTTAAGATATATTTTTTCAAGTTTATCGTCCACGACGTGATTTTCGTTGTTCTTTCCTTCCCAGTTTTCACTGACATGAATATGATTTTCTTTGCCTACATCCCCTCACTCTATGCTCTGCATGCGCCACGTGGCAAAAAAGAGATAGTTTTATAGTTTAAGATTCTTGAAATATAAAATAATTACTTTACTATTTAATCTAATAATATAATATAAAAAATACTTAAAATATTAGTATAACAATTATCACGTAACTGCCGCGTGGTTTATGATCAAAAGCATTATCAGTGGCAATCCAATGTAATTTCTCCCACAACCCTTTGACCACTTCCTTTTTTTTCTCTTTTAGTATCATTGATATATTATTAATCAATGGTTGAGATTTAGCTGATAAAAAAATATGCAAAAAAATATAAAACATGACCTTTCGTTATATTTATCTTTATGATTCTTGACATATCTCTATCATTTATACAACCTTGCAGCAACTACATATAATATTATTTATCTGAAAAAAAAATATTTATTTTTGTAATTATTGTTTAAATATAATATTTTATTATTAAAAAATTGTAAAATAGTTGTTTCCTAAATATATAGTAGATATATATATGTAAAAACATCATCCATTTATAATATTAGAAAGCAGTTAAGAGATGTATTTAAAATATTATAAGATTACAGTCTTTCAGAATTTACTAAGAAATTAAAACTTCAAACACTAGAGTATTCCAAAATATGTTCAGAATTTGAAACTTAAAACATAATAGGTTCTTCAAAATAACATAAGAGAACTAAGAATTCCTAGTGAGTCTAAGCTGCAGCAACATCTTCATTTCTCTCCAATGTTGCCGCCAAAGAAACTTCATCTTCCTCTTCTCACATCCAAGTGGAAGATCATTGCAAAAGAAAACACATACAACAAGCACACAAACAAGCAAGGGTGAGCTAATTATATAAAAGCATGCATCATATCAAGCACATAACATACAAGAGTTAACTTAAATCAAAGCAGTTTAAGGCATACATCCTAGCATGTTATCTTCTAGACTTGACTCGTCCGGACTTTAGAATGATAGTCGAGCTATGGCGGATCCTGCACTTGTGGTGACTTATGAAACTTTGGTTCCCCACCCTGCCACACTCACGAGGTTAGCCTGTTCCGGGCCTTGAGGCATACTGGAAGCCCCCAAGACTAAGACCTCATGCTACTCCTCACCACATGGATTAATCCCTCTACTTGAGTATGATTAGCCATTGGAGTTTCAGAATGACCCCAAGACTGAGCTCCTACTTTCATTCTAAAACACTAAGAATCTCACTAAGAGATCCTACACAGATGGAACTTGATTTACAACTTGGATCATACTTTCATCACTTTGTAATCATATACTTTCTGCCACAATCAACATATACACAATCTCAACAATATACATTACTCACCACTCACAAATTATAAAAATAACATCTCCACAATTGAATCTAAGTTAATCAATACCAAGAACCAAACAGCTCCAACTAACCTATAACAGCTCATAAAATGCATAAATTTATACATACCTACAAGTAATATAATTATTGATTAACACTTACTTTTCAATAAGAAACAAGTATCCTTACTTTATTATATATACATATGATACGTGCAGTATCTTGTAAATATACATATTTATATTATATTAGAAGCATATCAAACTCTCACGTGTTTTGCTGCAATCAAGGCTACTATAGATTATAAATTAATCATAACTAACTGCCTACCTTAAAAATCATAAAGTGCAAAATGGATATTGGAGTTATTGTTTGGAAATACCAACGCACCATTAATCTAATATATATAGTACGTATTTTATCTTATAAATATATATATTTACATTATATTATTATACATACATATATATATATATATATATATATATATATATATATGTATATATATATGGATCCTTACTTTAAATTCCAAACACACAGTGGTTGATTTTCTAAAATTATAATTGACTAGAAATTAACACATGATAACTTTATGCATCTACAATCAACTTGTTTTATTTTATTTTCATCCTAGTAGAGATATTTCTTTACCCCAATTGGTCACCGGAGAGGACCCAAATGTCTGAACGCATCAAACTCACCTTCGACGCCAGCACATATGACTAGTCACAACTGACTGGACCAGGCCAAGGCTGCTCTATGATCAGGGATGTGCCAACTCAGGTTTTTAAGGTTCCTCTATCGTAAGAAAGACTCTCAACAATTAACAATTAATTTATTTAAATTATCTACCCTCAGGTTTTTAAGGTTCTCTATCCTATCAACAAAGAAAGACTCTCTATAATTAACAATTAATTTATTTAAATTATCTATCATGTTCTCTTATGCTCTAAATCTGAAATGCCTAATTTTAATATTTTCACTTCCTCTCATAGCAACCTCAAACAGTACCAGTACATCTATTTAATACCCATATACATGTTATTACAGAACCCTTACTCCAGATCTTCCAACAAGATCAATTCCAGCCAACAAACTCATTCAAAACAAATTAAATTCATCACATCACAACATGTACAATTTCACAGTTTCAGTTATAACACCTAATACAATAAAAGTCATAAAACAGTTTCACAAGAGCACACCAGTTCAACATTCATATGCATATATTTTTATAAAATAAATTCATACAAAAATAATTAGCTCCCTGGAAAGCTTAACAGTACCACTCCTAGGCACGCTCTAGCAATACGTCCTCACAGAGGCGAGTTTGACAGCATCTATAAGCCACCAAAAATTGGTGCAGAGCACATTTCTTAGAGTTAGAAGGGACAGAGAAACTAAAGGAAAAGCTACCAGTAACAGGCAACCAGCAAGTTGCATGGCTTAGGTTCAAGAACGCGTTGAAGAAAAGGGAAAAAAACACTTACCGATCGGAATGGAAAAAAGTTCGGTTCAAACTGAAGCCCTTAGTGCAGCGAACGCGGAAACACCTTCAAATCAAAATTTGATCGGTTCAGTGAACAGAAAATCTAGAGAGAAGACAGAGATAATTTTAGGGCAAGAATTTTAGAGAGAGAAAAAAAGCTGGCAAAATGAAAGAATTCTACTTTTTAGAAAACTCCTTCCTAAGGTTATGAATCCTTAGCTTATGGGCTGACTGCCTCAACATAAGGCCCAATAGCCTCATTATTTTCAGGCTCTTACATTTCCTAAATAGACAGTTATCAAAATATATTTTTCATTCTACCAGAGTTATTATGATAGTTAACCATCTTAATCATTTAAAAAAACTATTTAGTAATTACTTAAATACATAGTTTTTAATAAATAGTATTTAACTTTATAAAAATATTTTTTTATTGGCATTTTAAAAATATTGGATATATCCCTCTTAATTTACATACTCTCTAAATGATATATAGCTTGACTAAAAGCAACATTCAATGTAAAAAATTTATGAATTTTACTTTTCAATTATACTGTACTTAAATTTAGGTTTAACAAAATTTAAGCTCTCATAAATTCAGATAATTTTATGAATTTTTTACAAATATTTTAAAAAAGTATATTTTTAATTAAAGTTGAATTATGTCATTTTACTTTTTTATTCTAGTATTAACGTATGTGGGGATATTTTTCTTTTTTTTTACAATATACTACTTTTTCATTTTAAAAGAATAAAGTAAATTTTTATAATAAACATTCAAATACAATTTATTAAAGAGAAAAAAAAGAAATATCATATATTGAAGATGAGAAAACATGAAGAATGAGAATATGATAAACCTTAACCTTAGAAATCTCCATCACACAAACAAGACACAAGACGTTTTGGTGATAGAATGAGAAAAGAGAGAATTAGAAAGTGGTCTGTTGTATATGCTTGATTTGGAGTGAAAGGGTTATTGGCCAAATAATTATGTTTTAAGTGAGACTGGGAAAGAGAGAGGGGTGCATTGCACTCACCACCAATTCAAATTTTAACGAAAAAATTACTATATTTTATTATTACTAAAAAAATTTGTAGATAATAAAAGTTTAAAATTATTGACGAATTTTATTAATAAAATTTGTTGATAATCAAAATATAGGTTATTGACAGAAAAAATGAAAAAATATTTAAAATTGAAATATTTTCTATTTTCCAAGGGTTTTGAAATAAATATGTTATATTTTTCTTAGTTTTGAAATAAATCTTTAAAACTTAACTAAGGTTAAAAACCTCCATTAGTTAAATTCATTTTTTGAGGTTTAATTAATCTCATGAAAATATCCTCCTTCAAATATTAATTTTTTGTGTGTATTTTTTAGTCCGAGAAAAAAAAGTATTCGTTCTAATGAAATTTGAATATTGTAATATTGTTTTTTAAGCCTAAAATCCTTTACTTAAGAAAAAAATCTAGAATAAGAACTAAATCTTTGTCATGGAACAAAAATCTATGTTGATATAAAAATCTTTACTTTTGTGTTAAGAAGTGGACTTTAAATCTAACTTCAACTCCAAATTTCTCTTCTTCTTCTCTCTCTTTTCCTCCCTTAAAACACAACTCTTAAAACACAACTCTCTCTCTTTTCCTCCCTTAAAACACAACTCTTAAAACACAACTCTTTTACGGAACACACTTCTTCTCTCTCTTCCTCCTTCAAACACATAACACAAACACAAACACATAACACAAACACAAAATCTCACATTGCTCACGTACACACTTCCTGCCCGCCCGTCCCCACCCCCCCCCTCCCTGCCCGCCCGTCCCCACCCCCCCTCCCCCCTGCCCGCCCCGGCCCCACCCCCCCCTTCACTCTCTCTTACCACCCCATACAGCTTTAAACCCAAAAACCCCTTTCTTCTTTTTATTTAAATAATTTCCTTTTCATGTTTTCCTTTCAACACACATACACAAACTACCACTTTTCCTCTTTCTTTTCTCCTCAAATATTATTTTATTCTTTTTACTATTTATATAAAATATAAAATTCTTGAAATAGAAAATAATTACTTTACTATTTAATCTAATAATATAATATAAAAAATACTTAAAATATTAGTATAACAATTATCACGTAACTGCCGCGTGGTTTATGATCAAAAGCATTATCAGTGGCAATCCAATGTAATTTCTCCCACAACCCTTTGACCACTTCCTTTTTTTTCTCTTTGAAAACTCTAAGGGAAATGGTTTCACTCTGTGTGTGTGAGTGAAGAGAGAGGAAAATTTTAATAAGACTCCACAACACTGCACATTGATAAGCAGACAAGAGAGGCCCACTCCACGATACTCCTAGGGCAAAAACGCGATAAAAGCAAAGGGTACTATGGTATTTTACCACTACCACAACGGCATGCACTCGTCCTCCTATAAATATAGCAAGAGCCATTTGTTTTTCCTTACTAACAATTACCTCTCCCTCTGTCTTGTATTCTGGACATAGTGGTGGCACACATGGCAGGTGGCGGTAATGGAAAGAAACAGGTTTGCAGCCGCGAGACGAAGAATGAGGTGACTTCTAACGTTTATTTCATCACCTTCTAATATTCTCATGTAAACCTCTCATCTCATGCATGCTAGTTCATTCGTTACCTATGAACATCACCATTATTTTGTTTCTTTTTTATGAACAAGTAGGTGCCGTGGAAGAGTTAAATCCATAATCTCACCTATTCTCTTATAAATTTATTAAACTAACTTTATAATTTCTAAATGTTATTGAAAAGAGTTAAACTCAATTATTCTTCTTTTCTTGTTCAACTTTTACTAAGTCACCTTATAACTCCTAAATCACCATTATTTGTTGGGTTAAATTAGTTACTATATATACCGATGAGTTATTTTTGCAATGAAGATAGGGAAAAGTGGAAGGCAGAAGAAATGGGTGGTGAAGAAGATGCTTGCGTGGTTGTGGAGGAAGATAACTTTGAACAACACCAAGAAGCACGCACCTGCTCCTCCTATTAAGTGACTGAAGGTTTATCGGTTACCTATGAACATCACCAGTATTGTTTTTTTTTATCTATAAATATTAATCGTTAGTATTTTTGTTAATGGGAAACCTCTCCTATCCTTCTTTCTAAATTTTCCTACTATATCATATAACTCTTAGATCGCCCTTATTGTTGGGTTATAGATGAGTTGGTGTGTGAGAGAGAGTGAGTTTGTGTATGCGTCAGAGAGAGAGAGTGATCGTGATTGTTTGTATCCATACACAATATATCATTTAGTCTTCTAAATTTTAAATATATCTTTTAGTTGTTATTGATTGTGGATTTCTTACAGTAGGTAAAATCTCATCACATTTATTTTTGCTACTAAAAGTGATTTTGATTTCCTTAAACTGTGTTATAAGATGGTATGAGTAAACTTTTGCGTACAGTGATTATTAAGAAAGAATTCAATGATATATATAAATTTTAAGAAATGAAAATAATGTTGAAAACGCATTAAAAGGAAAGAACGTTTATCGTAATTAAAGTTGACTTGTTACAGAACATTTATCTTCACCTTTCTCCCTCTTCTTTCTCTTGAATACGTGATGTTCAAAGCATATTGCAGCAGAGGATCACATGAGATACTAGAAGTGACTTTCGTTTTATCGTCGGAAACATGCCTCCGTCCATTACCGTCACCCGCCATTTGTGCGACAGAGAGGGGTTGCATGTATTGCTACGATTACATCCTATTTATTAGCTAAGACCCTGGTTACCATCGTGGTTAAGACCCTTGTTAACGAAAGGATACGTGAAAGTCACCAATATTACGGTTCTCGACCACCGCCTTTCCCACGGAATTTTCCCAGTCCTTTCACGAATGGGGAAATGAGCGGGGTTTTACAATTATTTCTTATCTATCTTTTTTAATTTAAAATAATTAATTGAAATTAATAGTAGATATAAAAAAAAGCATTCATGTATTCTACTTTAAAATTACAATGAACTGTTAATAAAATAAATGGTATTTTATATTTATGAACAAATTTTCATATTTTTAAATTGTGTATTAGTTTTTATTGAAATTAAGTATTTGTTTTGGAAATTCAATTTAATAAAAGAGATTACAGTTCAAACTTAAATTTAAGGTTTAAATACTTATTTAATTTCTTGTTGAGTTTATTTAATTTAACTTTTTTTTCAATGTATTTTCAGTTTTTGTCAATTTTGTTTAATTTATTTATTTTATTGATGAAAATAATTAATAAACAGTGAATAATATTTGTTATAGATCAGTTTATAGTTTTTTACTTTTTTAAATTTTATAAAAATTGTTCACGTATCAATCAATGTTATGTATTCAATTTAATTTCATAATTTATATTCAATTTAATCTAATTTTTTAAAATAGGATCATTTATCTTTTTAATTTGAAATTAAATTAAATTTTTATATAAATATTATACTGATATTTTTATTAACTATTTTTCGTTTAAGATTGCAGTTAATTTAAAATTAAAATAAAACATGAAGAATAACACCATTGATTTAAAAATATTTTAATTTTAAACCAATTCTAACCCTAAATTAAAAATATTTTTCAAATTTTTAACTCCTTTTCAAATTTTGTTTCTAGCTTTTTATTAAAATATTTTTTGCTTTTTCCTTTTTGTTTTTGTGTGTATTAGGAAGATTTCTATTTTTTGTTTGTCATGCCCATTTAATCATGAATCGGTACAATATTAGTATGGAATGTATTTGATCGATCAATTGTGAATTTTAACAAGAAAACTCTACATTTCGGAAGAAGTTGCATTTTAGAATTATACTTTAACACTCAAATTAATGAGAGAATAAAATAATATAAATTGTAGTATAAAATATAAAGTGAGTATATGAGTTGAAGTTTGAGTAATTGTTTGAGTTGCTATTATAAAGCGTGTGGAGCCCTTATATTAGGATTAATAATATACTAATTATTTTCTAGAAAATTTGTTATGATTAATACTAAATACAACATAAGATAACAATGGTTCATTGGACTTCAGCTTTTGTCATTAGGTTTTGAGTAACATTATTTCTGCACTCTTTAGGTTTTGTCATTAGGTATTGCTATGGTTTGAAAGGGAAACAATAAGAGAGCGGAAAGGGGACAGCGAGGAATGCTTAGCGAGGAAAGGGGACATCGTCTTGGACTACAATATCACTATCAGTAAATAAAGACCCTCTTCGGCAGAACGTTTTCTCTACCCGAAACTCAAGCTTCCATCAAATTTTTTTCTTTTTTGCAATTATATATTGTTATTATTAATCAACGGTTAAGATTTAGATGGAACACAAATGATGCAAAACGGTACACAATAAGACTTGGCTATATAATAGACAGACCCACATGGTTATATTATCACGACTCTTTACCAATGATGACAAAGTAACCATGGCCTAACCAAAAGACATTTAATTCTAGACCATGTGAGTAGTATATTCACATTCAAACATTAATCTCTTCTCTGTGATAAGATATATATTTTATTTATGAGATTTTTTTTTTCTGAGTTTTAGACATAAATTTCGACTTTTTGTTTTATGTGAATCTAATACTAACATAATCAAAACTTTTATCTCTCTCTCACTTAATACACCACTTAATAATCATATCAGCGTAATATTTCCTTTTTAAGAGTCATTATATTCATTCAAACAAAGCACATACCTCATCCATTATACATACCTTTATCTTAATTTATTTTTCAAATACCATCATATGCAAAAATATTCAATTCCAAATATATATATATATATATATATATATATATATATATAATAATAATAATAATCATTTGTGGAACAACTTAATTAGTGATATGAGATTGCTAACTGGATCGTTACTGGTGGTGGAGAAGAACATAGTCTATGCATAACAATAATTAATTTTCTATTAGCATCGGGCTTACCATGTAAGGTTGAATACCATAAGTAAGGTTTCTTTTTTTCCAATAGCATGTTATTCAACAAATTGATATTATGAAACAAATAACAGTATCATATGTTGTCGAAGAACCTAAATCATATTTGTGATATGAGGTTCTCTTTTTATCCTCCTTTAAAATTATAAAATTACAAAATCATAAAATTATACGAAAGTAAAAATGATAATGTAAAATATAAATAGTAAATACTCAATTGGGCTTTTTTAATATTTAATAATAATTACTTAATATTCATAGGTTTATCGGTTACCTATGAACATCACCAGTATTGTTTTTTTTTTATCTATAAATATTAATCGTTAGTATTTTTGTTAATGGGAAACCTCTCCTATCCTTCTTTCTAAATTTTCCTACTATATCATATAACTCTTAGATCACCTTATTGTTGGGTTATAGATGAGTTGGTGTGTGAGAGAGAGTGAGTTTGTGTATGTGTCAGAGAGAGAGAGTGATCGTGATTGTTTGTTTCCATACACGATCTTTTAGTCTTCTAAATTTTAAATATATCTTTTAGTTGTTATTGATTGTTGATTTCTTACAGTAGGTAAAATCTCATCACATTTATTTTTGCTACTAAAAGTGATTTTGATTTCCTTAAACTGTGTTATAAGATGGTATGAGTAAACTTTTGCGTACAGTGATTATTAAGAAAGAATTCAATGATATATATATACATTTTAAGAAATGAAAATAATGTTGAAAAGAAATACATATTTAAATGTTAAAAGTTTCACATGTACATATAATAATAATTTTGATCGAAATAAAAAAAAAAACGCAAAGGAAGAACGTTTATCAGAATTAAAGTTGACTTGTTACAGAACATTTATCTTCACCTTTCTCCCTCTTCTTTCTCTTAACCCTTAAATTTGAATACGTGATGTTCAAAGCATATAGCAGCAGAGGATTACATGAGATATTAGAAGTGACCTTCGTTTTATCGTCGGAAACATGCCTTCGTCCATTACCGTCACCCGCCATTTGTGCGACAGAGAGGGGTTGCATGTATTGCTACGATTACATCTTATTTATTAGCTAAGACCCTGGTTACCATCGTGGTTAAGACACTGGTTACCATCGTGGTTAAGACCCTTATTAACGAAAGGATACGTGAAAGTCACTAATATTACGTTTCTCGACCACCGCCTTTCCCACGGAATTTTCCCAGTCCTTTTCACGAATGGGGAAATGAGCGGGGTTTTACAATTATTTGTTATCTATCTTTTTTAATTTAAAATAATTAATTGAAATTAATAGTAGATATAAAAAAAAGTATTTATGTATTCTACTTTTAAATTACAATGAACTGTTAATAAAATAAATGGTATTTTATATTTATGAACAAATTTTCATATTTTTAAATTGTGTATTAGTTTTTATTGAAATTAAGTATTTGTTTTGGAAATTCAATTTAATAAAAGAGATTACAGTTCAAACTTAAATTTAAGGTTTAAATACTTATTTAATTTCTATTTTTGTTGAGTTTATTTAATTTGACTTTTTTTTCTCAATGTATTTTCAGTTTTTGTCAATTTTGTTTAATTTAGTTTTTTTATTGATGAAAATAATTAATAAACAGTGAATAATATTTGTTATAGATCAGTTTATAGTTTTTTACTTTTTTTAATTTTATAAAAATTGTTCACGTATCAATCAATGTTATATATTCAATTTAATTTCATAATTTATATTCAATTTAATCTAATTTTTTAAAATAGGATAATTTATTTTTTTAATTTAAAATTAAATTAAATTTTTATATAAATATTATACTAATATTTTTATTAAATATTTTTCGTTTATGATTGCAGTTAATTTAAAATTAAAATGAAACATGAAGAATAACACCATTGATTTAAAAATATTTTAATTTTAAACCAATTCTAACCCTAAATTAAAAATATTTAATAAAGTTGTAAATTTTAACAAAACTATTACTATTATATTTATATAAAAATTAAATTTGGTTTCTAGATAAAGACAAAATTATTCTATTTTATTGAAAATGAAATTAATTTAAATAAAGATTAAAAAAAAATATAAAAATCACATTAAATATAAAATATGTGAGACATATTGAATTGATACTAATTTTTAAATTAAACAAAATAAAAATAAAAAATCACAAACTAATACGTAGTCAACATTGTTTACTTTCGTTAGATATTTATACAAGTAAAAAGAACCAAATTAAGAAAATAGACAAAAATTAAAATTAAATTAAAAAAAAAAAATATAACTAAATTAATATTTAAGCCTAAATTTAAAGTTATTAATATAGTAATGTAATGGTAACTCTTTATTCTTTGTTTTGATAGGAAAGGTTAACAGTATATATCATTTAATGCCTAACCATAACTTTGCTTTTTCATGGCGGAATACATTATTTTTGTTGTTAATTTGCTGCCACAAAATAAATATGAAAGTGATTTTCTTCTTGCCACGAAAGTGGTTTTCTTCACCGTCCTAAAGTGGTTTTCCCTCCTGACATCTTCACCGTTCTTTCAACCCATTATCAAATTTCTGACACTGTTACTCTTCGTTCATGGATATTGTATGAAACCTGATCAGATGCTTGAACCGGTATGCATATTCAGAGACTGACATATTTCCCTGAACCAATTGAAGAAACTCAATTTCCTTGGCAAATTTGACACTCTCAGGAAAATATTCAGCATAAAACTTTCCCTTGAACAACTCCCAAGTGATAGGAGTATTACTGCCCTCTACTAATGACTAGCTTCCCCGGATAGTAAATATTTCGTGAAAGTCAATCTATTCTCATATGAACACCTCTTTTTAGCGTTGAAGATATGCTCCATATCTTTGAACCATCTATCCGCTTCATCCGGGCTAACCTGGCCATTAAACTTAGTTGGACGGTGTTGCAAGAAACTCTCAAGGCTCCATTCTTGAGGTTGAGTAGAAGAAGAAGATGAGGTCCAATTAAAGTCCTACCACTATTCAACAGATCCAAATACTGCCTCTGAGAGGCCTCAGCAGAAACCTGAGCAGACTCCAATTGTTGCATTGCCGCAGAATTTTGTTGGACCAAAGCAGTATTTTGCTGTTGCATCGCACTAATCACCGATTCCATCATCCTCATCATATCAGGTGCATCAGGATTAGTGGGTGGGGGAGGAGGAGGCCTAGGTGCCATCTTCTGCTTACAGAGAGAAAAGACATCAGTCCAACTCAAAGAGACAAGGATTACTATTAGACATAACTAAGAGTACACAAGCACAAGCAAGACACACTCAAAACCTACAGGATTCCTAAGGAAAGAACTACTATGATATCATTAATGTGACATCCCAAAATATAGTATGAACTATAGCAGAGAGTCATCACATACATGATAAGATAGAACAGTTATCCAACTAAAATATAAAGTATTAACTTTACAGTTATCCAAAAACAACTACAAATGTAAAGCTTTATATACATACTAAAGGATACTCAAAACTAAATACAAAATTATACCAAACTAACTACTCCGCAGCATCACCTCCATCCAATGTCTGCTCTAGAGATACCTCTTATTCCGCTGCTCTCACCCAAAGGATGGTCATTGTAGAAGAAAGAACATTAATACATAAAAAACACAAGCACACAACATGGTAAGCTAGTTTAAATAAAGATTAATCATATACTCATTTACTAAGATTCATAGAATAATACTCATTCCTTCACATCACATAAACTCTTCACACATGACACCACACTAACTTTGACTGTTCGGACTTAGAATGATTGTCGAGCTATGGCGGGTTGTGCACTCGTGGTAGCTTCTACTGCTTTGCAAAGCCATTGCCAATGGGTTTCACCCTACCACACTCACGAGGTTAGTCCGTTATCACTCACCTTGGGTCATATTCGAAGCACCCAAGACTAGGACCTCCTGCTACTCCTCACGACATGGATCAATCCTCTCTACTTGAGAATGAAAGACCATTGGATCAATTCTCACGACATGGATCAATTCGAAGCACCCAAGCACCCAAGACTAAGCTCCTACATTCATTCTAAACTTACTTGAATCTCAACAAGAGATTTCACTTTGAATCACAACATAGGTCACCACCATGTATCATCTCCTTGAGGATCATGGAATTACATCCATTAAACATACTTTGAACTTTACACTTTGAAATCACCAACTTTCACTTTGAAACACAACTTACAACAATAACCAAAGATTTAACATAATACAAATCCAACATACTTCATAAGGCACTCAATGTTTCATTTAAAACAACTTAAGATCAAAAGAAAAAGAGTGAACTAAACATATACCATTGGCACAACGCACACATTCAGATAGCAAAACCAGAGGCTTCTCGCACAGCGACCCAACTCGTTGTGTGAATCCCCGGACAGAGACCAACCCGTCAAAAATTTTCACACAGTTGTTGAACTCGTTATGCGAATAAACTCTTAATTGTATCAAACCCCAAACCCCTCGTATAGCACCCCATATCGCTATGCGAGAGTCCCAGGCAGTGGCTCAAACTTCCTAAACACTCGTAGAGCGAACATAATCGCTATTCGAATAAAATTAGCAGTAGTTCCAGACCCCAACTAGTCGTATAGCGCCTCTATTTGCTATGCGGATCATCAAACAGAGAGCAACCCTCTCAAACCATTCACACAACGAGCCCATTCGCTATGGGAATGCCCTAGCAGAGAACATCTCGCCAGGGTGACTCGCTATGCGAATCCATTCGCACAACGAGTCTGCATAATCTGTACAACGAAATTCTGCAGAATTATGCAACTCAATCAGCCATTACAAATTTTAACCATTTTTCACAACTTCTAACACCCCTAGATTGTTGTATATACTTAATTAGACTTGACTAAGTGATTCTAAACCTTACTAACATCCATATAAAGTGTTTATGATCCAATTCCTACTCTAAAACATCAATTTCATCAACTTAGGAACCCAAATTCTAATCTACTACTTTGAACCTATTTTTGACCATTTTGATGACTCCAACAAGTCATATATAACTTATCTAGACTGCCCCAACAGACCATATCAGCACTTGACCTCTAATTCTCAAATTCACTACCTCACTTCCTCTAAAATGACTCTAAACAAGCACAATTCACTTCACTTACCATTTGATCACTACTATAACAGATTACTCCCATTTAATATGTTCAATTACAGCTGCACACACCATCCAATTCAGTTCACAATCATCAGTTCACAGTTTTCATGATTTTGCATTCAAAGACATACAATTAAATCTGCTCAAAACCTAAGATTCAACTCAAACAACACCATAACACAAAATTTCTCAGACACATGTCATACTATTAATTAAAACAAAAAATCTAGCTCCCCTTACCTCAGAGATATACTGTCCAGCTTACAAGATCACTCCAACAGTACCTTGCACCGCAAGGAAACTCAACAGAAACCTACAACTCACCAATTGGTGATAGAAAACAACTCTTAGAACCTAAATTGAGCTGAAAATTGAAGAAGGAAACTGAGAGACACATGCAACAACACTACTTGAATGATCAAGAATCAAGAACAAGAGGAGAAAGAGGACAAACAACTTACCAGCTAGAATCACGAAATTGATCGGTTAAGATCGAAGCCTTTAACGCTAGGATCGCCTAGGCACCTCCTGATCATCGAACAGATAACACTGAAGTGAGAGATGATAGAGAGAAGTCAGAGAACTCAGAGGAATAATGTTCTAGAGAGATGAAGTATTCTTAGAATAATGAGACGTGTTTATAAAAATTCTATTTATATTATAAGATTATTTTAAAGTAAAATAATCTGTCTCATTATTTTAATACACCTATATGCTTTAATACTCTATTTTCTAGGTCCTTACAATAATAATTTTGATGTTTTAAATATATTAAAAAGAAATTTCATATCATATTTTATTACATAGTTGAAGGCATATTTTGTAAACTTTAACAATTTTATGAATGTTTTTAGCTTTTGATTTCCAAAGTATTTGTATTTGGTAAGATGAACGAGGTGGTAATTGTAGAAAAAAATATGACATATAACTTAGTCTTTTACGTCAATAGAATATTAAATGTGTAATTAATAAGATTGTAAATAATGTAAGATTGTACTATTTATAATATAAATTATATTATTTGTGGAACCTTACCTGAATGAACCTTTTGTAACACATTTATCTTATCAGAGCAAGTGTTTGATCACTTGATATTCTAGTAATAATCACATATAACCGTAGATTGAACATTGAACATGTTTAAATACAAATACTTAAAATACATTTACTTATAACATGTGCAATAATCTAAAGATGAGATTAATACTAATATAACTAAGGAGTACTCGAACATATATATATATATATATATATATATATATATATATATATATATATATATATATATATATATATATCGTATATTTTGAAGAATCTTACTCTCATTTGTATTTACAAAATCAAATTATTTGTCCAAGCATAAATCCACCCTTTAAATAATAATAATAATAATAATACAAAGTGATATTAAATCAAACATCTCAATTATGCATTAAATAATATCAATTTTTAGGAATGAAATATTTTAATATAATGACATCACTATTGTTTGACTACTAATAATATTATATATAAAAGAATGTTTGCATGAAAATGAAAATAGTTACTAAAGTCTACGATTGAAAATAATTTATGCCATGAAAGTGCATATTTTCATCCGAGTAATATCCAAAATTCATATATAATTGTTATTTATTGAAATGTCTAAGACAAAATTTCGGGAAACATGAAAATGTATCAACACATTCTTTTTGTGTTTTCAAAATTTTCAGGGTTTATAAATTAACATATTTTGAAACAATTAAAACTAAAAATTTAATTGAGATAATTAATTAATAAATTAGAATTTATCTTAGAAAATTCTGACAAAAAAAATATAGTAATATGTAATTTAATCACATATAAACTAAAACTATATGTAAACTTGATAAAAAATACACCTACTTTTCAAAGTAATTTGGTTGAAAAATTCAGTCCAAAATGACCTAACTATTTTTCGTTTTAGATGATAATTTATATTTTTTATTATCAATTTGTTCTTTTCATCTATAAAATCGGTCAATTATAACTTTTCACTTTAGATTTTCACAAATTTGTATATAATTTACAGATAATAATATATTTTAAATTTTATCGATAAAATTTGCTAATAATTTATAATTTTTATTATTGATAAAAAATTTCGTCATCAAATTTATTCAAAAAAAAGTATCAATTTTTTTTATCTAATTTGATAAAGATCTTAGAATGAGCTAGAAAATAAGAAGAAAAGGAAAAGAAAGAAAAGGAACAACAGTGGCATGGAAAAGGCGTGACAGCAGCACGACATGATATAACTACATAAGACAACGGTCGAATATGGAGAACATGTGGAGGAGGAAAAAAAAAGAAATAAAAAAGGAAGAGAAGGAGACAGTTGAGGACGTGGACGAATAAAACAGAAGAAAGAGAAAAAGTGGAGAAAAAAAACTAAAAATTAAAATAGTTTTGTTGGAAAAGAGGTTGAATAGATGCAAATGATGGAAGTATTATGTAACCTTTCATTCTATACTTTCATTTCCACCAATCACAATTCACCTATTGTCGGGTTTGGCCAACACAAATCATAAACAAATGAAAACATAAACAATAAATAAGTGAAGAAAACAATAACAAGACCCACAGTCATACAAATATTAAAACAAATGTCTTAACTTAGGAATTTTAGTCAAAAGAGGTTGAATAGATGCAAATGATGGAAGTATTATGTAACCTTTCATTCTATACTTTCATTTCCACCAATCACAATTCACCTATTGTCGGGTTTGGCCAACACAAATCATAAACAAATGAAAACATAAACAATAAATAAGTGAAGAAAACAATAACAAGACCCACAGTCATACAAATATTAAAACAAATGTCTTAACTTAGGAATTTTAGTCCTTTAGGCTATGGCAACCAACTTGCTACGTCATGGCTTCAAAGTCACTGTTTGGAACAGAACCCTCTCCAAGGTCTCAATACACATTCCTCCAACTTTTTCAAGTTTCACTTTTTTCTTTACTGTTACCTTTGTGTGTGTCCTTATAATCATTTCTTTCAATAATACTGGTTTATTATTATGGTTAATATGAGTTTCTGCATTTTTTTTGTGTATTTTTAATTTGGGGTTCCGTAGCATAGTTTCTTCTCATATGTCATCAACCATACTTCAAGTTGCACAGAAAGTTATGAGCTGAGGTACTGCTCCTGGCATTTTGGAATGCAGCTTAGCAAATTTATCTGTTTTCTTATAGATGATGTCAGACAAGTGACTTCAGAAAATTGTGTGACATAGATTTAGCTCTCTAAAATAAGGGTTAAGTAAGGAATCTCATCTGTTGTTGAGAAAATCAACTGTTGATATTACAGCACATCCATTTTTTGTTGTAATGGTTTGTGTAATATCATTTTTTAATTCTTTTATTGGATTTCTTAGTTTACCTTCAGACATGAGTTTCAGTTTAGATATACTTTGTAGTCAGCAAATTACAGTGTTTATTAACTATGGAGCTCTCAATTATGTGTTGACTTACTAACTTCTGATTGTAGTGTGAAGAACTTGTGCAACATGGTGCTTCTGTTGGAGAAACGCCAGCTACTGTAGTCAAGAAATGCAAGTATACAATTCCAAAAATTTTTTACAGACTCTTGTTGCTAAACAGAAACTTGTAAATTAAAGAGAGGTTGCATCTAGTAATGTTGCATGACTTCATTTTTCATATTGCCCAGGGTATTTTGTGTGAAAATTTGTATCATTTTTGTTCTGTATTCTATTTCATCTTCGAGGCCCCCATTTTATTAAGTATTTTATAGCCGAGAAACATTGCTCTATTCCTCCCTCTTCTCTCACTTCCCCTGGTCTGAAATCAGAAAAATGTAAGTTAGTCTGCAGTTTAGTTTGTTGGGATGTCGTGCATGGCAATTTTTTATTTAATGATAAGTTTGTGATGATAGTCATTATCTGGTATTTGGCCATTCAAAATTTCCGTGTAAAGGAAGTTCTACAACAAGACATTAAAGATCTTGACATGAAAGGCTTCAGATACTCTATGTTTGCAATATCCAGTTCATGAACTATGAGATTTTGATGTATTCATTCAATGCCTTGCCTTTTTGCTGCTTTTACTAAGAAGACAGAAACTACATAATGAAGAAGGTTTAACACCATAATTAACTATTTCAAAAACAATCTCAAATTGACCATTAGGGTAACTTGTAGGATCTAGTAAAAGATAAACAGGAGAAGGAGATGAAAACACAAGTCAATTGTCATGAGGAAGCACCTCTAGGAGAAAACGAGCTCTTCGGTAGTAGCCCAAACCTGCCCACATCTCATTTACTTCCTGCACAAAAATGGCAATAATCACATGGTGAGTATACAATTAGTCTTCAAATCACAATAACGGCTTTTAGTTTCTAAATAAGTTCACACAAAGAAAACAAAATTTCAGAAAAAAAGAAAAACAGAGAGAACAAAGAAATCAGAAGAAATAATATGGTACTACTATCTACAGTAGTCCAAAACACATAGGGTTTCAGAGGCTCCTAAATGTATGTAGTGGGTGCCTGCAGCCCTCTGCAGCCCATGATAAAGTTATTATGGTCGTTCGTCTTCATTTGATCGTTGCCGCTTGCCGTTCGTCTTCATCTGGTTATTGTCGCTCGTCTTATCGCTCGACAGGTACGATCGTCATCGTGCCTGTCGTTCGTTCCGTTCGACAGGGGCGCTCGACATCGTGCTTGTCGTTCGTTCCGCTCGACAGGAACGCTCGTCAAGCGACTGTCGCTCACACCGCTCGTCCTTTGCTTTGACGCACGTCCGCTCACACCGCTCGTCCTTTGCTTTGACGCACGTCCGCTCACACCGCTCGTCCTTTGCTCTGTCGCTCGTCCTTTGACGCTCGTCCTCTGTCGCTCGTCCTTTGACGCTCGTCCTTTGACGCTCGTCCTTTGACGCTCGTCTTTTGACGCTCGTCCTTTGCTCAACTGGAACGCTCGTCGTTCCCCTTTAGGACGTTCGGTTTAGGAAGTTTTTTTTTCTTGCTGTATATATACCTTTACCTCGTTGTATTTTTTTTTTTCATTCAATACAATTCTTTTCTTCTTTGTTCTCTGGTTCTCTTTCTCCCTTTTTCTCTGTTATCTTACATGGTATCAGTAGACAAATACTTTTCTCATGGCTTTCTCCAATTCTACCACTGATTATCTTTCCAACCCTGCCAACCCTCTGTTTCTGCATCCCGGTGAGAATCCCGCTCTTATTCTTGTTACTCCTCTTCTTTCTGACAACAACTATCAACAATGGCGCCATGATATGCTCGTTGCTCTGGAAACCAAGAATAAAGAAAAATTCGTTCTTGGCACTATTCCTTGTCCTGCTGCTGATGATATTCTTCACGAAGCCTGGAAACGTTGTAACAAGATGGTGATTTCATGGCTGACACGATCCATGACGCTTCCTATTAAACAATCTGTTATGTGGATGGAGTCTGCCTATGAAATCTGGATTGATCTTCTTCAACGTTTTTCTCATGGTGACAAATTCCGTATTGCTGATCTTCAAGAAGCCATTCATTCTTGCAAACAAGGTGATTCCACTGTATCTCAATATTATACTCGTCTTCAAATAATTTGGAAAGAGCTTTCTCTATATCAAACCATTCTTGTATGTACCTGCCATTCTCCTTGCAATTGTGGATTGTTAATCAAGATTCAACAAGATCGTAATGATGATTCTGTAATCAAGTTTCTCCGTGGGTTAAATGATGAATTCTCTTCTGTACGTTCTCAAATCATGCTAATGGAACCCATGCCAACTCTTACCAAAACTTTTTCTTTGATTCTTCAACAAGAACGTGAATTTCATAATTCGTCCTCACAAACTCCACAAGATTCTATGGCCAATTTCAATTCTTACGATCCTCAACATAAACCTTATAAAACTGATCGTTCTGGTATTTTTTCTGGTCGTGGACGAGGACGTAACATTAAATTTGGTGGTCGTTCTAAGTACTGTGATCATTGCAAAAGAACTAATCATACTTCTGATAATTGCTGGTTCAAATATGGTCTTCCTCAAGGTTATAAACCCGTTATCAAACCAAATTTAGCTATCTCCAATTCTTCTGCCAACATGACTAATGGTGATTCACACACCTCTACTGATAATTCTAATGATGATTCTTCTGCTGATAAAACTCAACCTCAATACTTTTTTTCTCAAGATCAGTATAACGCCATTCTTAGTTTATTGAAACAATCTCAATCTCCTACTACTAAGGAGGCCAGTGTTAATCAATGCACTCCACAGTCATCAGGTTCTTTTTCTTCATTTAATTTTTCTTCTTGGATTATAGATAGTGGCGCTACTGATCATATATGTTCTTCTAAATTTCTTTTTCATTCCTTGCATCCCATTACTCCTATTTCTATACGTTTACCAAATCATAGTTTTGTTACTGCTGCTTTTTCTGGTACTGTAAATTTAGGCAATTTGATTTTACATAACACTCTTTTTGTTCCTAACTTCTCTGTTCATCTTATTTCTATTTCAAAATTATTACATTCAAATAATTTCTTCATTGTTTTTCATCAAGATAGCTGTCTCATTGTGCAGATGGATACTTACCAGACGATTGGAGTAGCTAAGAAATACAAGGGCCTTTTTTATCTTCTTAGTAATAATGTCACAACTACTTCTGAATTGAATATTTCTCATTCTGCCTTTCATAACAGTTCTAATGATTCCTGTAATTTGTGGCATATGAAACTTGGACATCCTTCAAATAAAGTTCTTCAACTTTTAGCCTCTCAATATACTGATATTTCCTTTCACTCTTTTGATGCTTGTGACGCCTGTGCTTTTGCTAAACAAAAACGTCTTCAATTTTCTGTTAGCAAAACTAAATCTCCTTGTTTCTTTCATCTAATTCATGTTGATATTTGGGGTCCCCTCTCTATTTCTTCTATTGATGGATACAAATATTTTTTAACTATAGTTGATGACTACAGCCGTTTTACATGGATCCTTCTTTTAAAACAAAAATCTGATGTTAAAAACTTACTTCCAAACTTTATTCTCTTAACTGAAAATCAGTTTTCATGTAAACTTAAAATTCTAAGGTCTGACAATGGCAAAGAATTTTTTCTTAATGACTTTTACTCTACTAAAGGTATTTTTCATGAAACCTCTTGTGTTGCTACTCCTCAACAAAATGGCATTGTTGAAAGGAAGCATCAACATATTCTTAATGTTTGTCGTTCTTTACTTTTTCAATCTAAAGTTCCTAATATTTTCTGGTCCTATGCTGTCAAACTTGCCATTCACATCATTAATAGACTTCCAACACCTTTTCTTCATAATCAATCTCCTTATGAATTAGTTTATTTAATCAAACCTGATTTTTCAAATCTAAAAGTTTTTGGCTGTTTATCTTACTCCAGCTCTGCCACTGCAGGACGTACAAAACTTGATTCCAGAAGCAATAAATGTATTTTTCTTGGATATAAATCTGGAACCAAAGGGTTTGTACTGTATGATCTGAATTCCCACTCTGTTATCGTGTCTCGAAATGTGATTTTTCATGAACATATTTTTCCATATAAAAATTGTTCTACTTCACCTTCTTCTCCTACAAATGATGATAATTCTGATGTTATTCTCTTTGATTTTCCTACTGTTTTACCTTTTTCCACTGCTACAAATAATTCTCCTTGTAACATTCCTCACCCCACTGATAATATCATTACTCCTACTGTTGAACAACGCATCTCTCTTAGAAATAAAACTCGACCTACATATCTAAATGACTATTACTGTGGTATCACTTCTGCTATTCAACCTATTCATTCTACCCCATATCCCATGCATTTGTTTCTTTCTTATAATAATTGTTCCTCTAACCACACTTCTTTTTGTCATAATATTTCTGCTCAAGTTGAACCTTCTTCTTTTAAAGAAGCTAGCAAGTTCGACTGTTGGCAACAGGCTATGAATTCTGAACTTGCTGCCCTTGAAAGAAATCAGACATGGACTTTGGTTAATCTTCCTATTGGAAAGAAACCTATCAGTTGTCGTTGGGTATATCGTATTAAACACAAACCGGATGGCTCTATTGATAGATATAAAGCTCGTTTAGTGGCAAGAGGCTTCACTCAAACTGAAGGATTGGATTACTATGAAACCTTTTCACCTGTTGTTAAAATCACTACTGTTCGGCTCGTTCTTGCTATTGCTGCCATCAATAAATGGTTTCTCCATCAATTGGATGTCGACAACGCTTTTCTTCATGGTGATCTATCTGAAGAGATATACATGAGGCCTCCTCCTGGTCTTCGTTCTTCTACTCCCAATCTTGTCTGCAAACTTAACAAGTCTCTTTATGGTTTAAAACAAGCAAGCAGGAACTGGAATAATAAACTCACATATGAGTTGGTTTCTCTTGGTTTTAAACAAAGCACTGCTGACCACTCTCTTTTTATTAAACATTCTCCTACTGCTATCACTGTTCTTCTGGTATACGTCGATGATATACTTCTTTCTGGAAATGACCTATTTGAAATCACCAATGTCAAAAATCATCTAAACAACAAGTTTCACATCAAAAATCTTGGAGATCTCAAATTTTTTCTGGGTTTTGAAATTGCTAGATCTCAAGCTGGGATATGTATTAATCAAAGAAAATATTGTCTTGAATTAATCTCTGAAGCTGGTATGTTAGGTTGTAAACCTGCTTCTACTCCTGCTGATCCTTCCATCAAACTTCATGCTGATGAAGGCACTCTTCTCACTGATCCTTTTTCTTATCGCCGCCTCATTGGTCGACTTCTTTATCTCACTCATACACGGCCCGACATTTCCTTTGCTGTTCAACAACTCAGTCAGTTTATCTCCACTCCTCGCCAACCTCACATGCAACAAGCCATGAGAATTATTAGATATTTAAAGAATGCTCCCGGTTCTGGTCTTTTATATGCTGCTAATAATTCCTTCCGCATTCACGCATATTCTGACTCTGATTGGGCTACCTGTGCTACCACTAGAAGATCTGTCTCTGGCTTTTGCGTTTTTCTTGGCACTGCTCTTATCTCCTGGAAATCAAAGAAACAAACTACTGTCTCCAAATCTTCTTCTGAAGCTGAATACAGGTCTTTGGCTTCATTAACCTGTGAATTACAATGGCTGCAATATCTTTTACAAGATTTACATATATCGTGCCCGACACCTTATTCTGTTTACTGTGACAACAACTCTGCCATTCACATTGCCAAGAATCCCACTTTTCATGAACGCACTAAGCATATTGATATCGACTGTCATGTCACTCGACAAAAGCTTCAAGATGGTCTCATCAAACTTCTGCATGTTTCCTCTACCAGTCAAGTTGCAGACGTTTTCACTAAATCTCTTTATCCTTCTCCTTTCAATATGGTTACTTCCAAGCTAAACATGCATAACATTCATGTTCATCTTGAGGGGGGATGATAAAGTTATTATGGTCGTTCGTCTTCATTTGATCGTTGCCGCTTGCCGTTCGTCTTCATCTGGTTATTGTCGCTCGTCTTATCGCTCGACAGGTACGATCGTCATCGTGCCTGTCGTTCGTTCCGTTCGACAGGGGCGCTCGACATCGTGCTTGTCGTTCGTTCCGCTCGACAGGAACGCTCGTCGAGCGACTGTCGCTCACACCGCTCGTCCTTTGCTTTGACGCACGTCCGCTCACACCGCTCGTCCTTTGCTTTGACGCACGTCCGCTCACACCGCTCGTCCTTTGCTCTGTCGCTCGTCCTTTGACGCTCGTCCTCTGTCGCTCGTCCTTTGACGCTCGTCCTTTGACGCTCGTCCTTTGACGCTCGTCTTTTGACGCTCGTCCTTTGCTCAACTGGAACGCTCGTCGTTCCCCTTTAGGACGTTCGGTTTAGGAAGTTTTTTTTTCTTGCTGTATATATACCTTTACCTCGTTGTATTTTTTTTTTTCATTCAATACAATTCTTTTCTTCTTTGTTCTCTGGTTCTCTTTCTCCCTTTTTCTCTGTTATCTTACAGCCCATTCTTCCTTCAGAAACCTTCAACAGCCTTGCTTGCAAAACTGTAATGTAAAACTCCCTTTCTTCTCTTACGAAGCCCTAAAACATTGGCTCCAATAATAATATACAACCGTGCAACAGTAAACAAAATAAAGATCAACCGTCTTGAAGCAGAGGCAACTCCACTACCATCAACTTATTTTGGTAAAACAGTCATTCAACAAAATTCAAAAACTATCAACTAGAATGTAAAATCATGGGATCAAGTTATCTGCCCCAAAGAACGTAACTTGTTAAAACCAGAACATCAAAGCATAAATAAAGTCTTGCCCATTTTAATGACAATCCCCCAAACTCTAAAAGAAAGGAACTTGATAACGGATTAACATAAAAAGTTGCATTGATGTTCAAGAGTATCACAACAACCCATCAAAAATCACATTAAAAAAACACTTTTTTGAAAGAAAAAATGAAAAGAGGGAGTAGAAAAGCAAAGGAAACAAAACCTCGAGAGAAGCTTGTGCAAGATGGTAAATGGTGGGCCATTTTTGCATCCAACGATTGTAATACGCAATAACAGTCTGAAATCTTGTTTGCTGAAGCATAATCTCCGAGACCCACACCCCATAAGCTCTTCTTTCCACTTCTTCTTCTTCTTGTTTTTCTTCATCTTCACGATGATGTGATCTCCAAGAAAGGTCCCTATGGTTGAGGTCAAATTTTTATGAAATTTATGGCCAAAGTTAAATATGTGAGGAATTTTTGTTCTTATGATTAATATTTGATTCATTATATATTGATTTTTTTTTTGTAATTTAGGATTGAAATAAAATATTTAAAGAAACTTGTATTTTAAAATAGAGCTTAATTAATTCATTAGTTGTTAAAAAATATTTATTTGTTAAGAATTCAAAGAATTGATTCTTAAGAAAACATAAATTCATTTTATTAAGAAATTTGGATTTGAATAAATTTATAAATTAACTTTGACATTAACATAAAATAAAAATTAGTAATTAAGTATACGAAAATAAGGTCGATAAAATCTAACTCAATCAAAACAGTCTATATAATTTCTAATATCTTTTATATTCTTAATGTTAATAAACTTTTAAAAAAAATTTAATTGTTTATACATAGTTTTAATTCTTTGTTGTCAACATCTAATGTTAACATTCAAACAGAATCTACAAAGTCATTCTGTCTGAATGTTCTTTGTGTCCTATTCTGTTATGGGATTCTATTTTGTGCATTTTCAAAGTCAAATTACTACTAATGATAAGTCAATCTTCGGCCATCCATTTTTCTTTTTTCTAAGGTTTAATCCTTTTCGACATCCCTATTTGTGTAGGAATGTCTCAGATAGGTCCTCGTTTTGTAAAGTGTATCAAAATGGTCCTTAATTTTGAACATTGAGATCAATTGAGTTCTTCCCGTTAAGTTGACTGGACGGCGTTAAAAAAATTGATGAGGGAGATGGTGAGGTGTCCTTTAATTACGAGGTGGCATGACATCAAAAGAGTCTTGTTGACTGATTCATAACGTGACCAGTGAAGACCTGCCACATGTCAACCCCTTTCCCACCCAAAATTAGGGTTTCAGATAGGGGAAAGGAGGAAACCCAGAAACCCTAGCCGTCAGCCACCTTGAAGCCACCACCGTCAACCTTCAAATCGCCGCTATCCACCATTGCAGAAACGTGAATCGTATCAGCCACTAGAATCGCGATTCCTTCGTCCTCCGCCACCAAGCGTGATTCGATCTCCTTCCTCGCAAGCTTCGCCGCAACCTTCCCCAAACCAGAGATGCAAGCCTCTCGCAGCTGCTTCGCCAAACCTTAGCGCCACAAAACCGTCGTGAAGACGCTGCCATGATCGCAACCACTAACCTTCATCACCCTCGCACCTGTCAGAGAAAACACGCAGAAACCCAATCACAGAGAAAATCAAAATCGCGCAGCTGTTCGAAAGCCATGGCGCGAATCATCTTCTCCTTCGTTCATCTCCACCTGTAACCACAATCAGACCTGCAAACAAACCCAGAAACAGAAGAGAGCCATCTCCATTCGGAAATTCGCGTGAAGGAGATGGTGGCGAAATGAATTGGGATTCTGGCTTGGAGTTTGATTTCGGCGTTTAGGGTTCGAAGGATTTTTCAGATCGGATTGGGATTTTGGATATGCAGGTCTGAGATGATGATTGGGAAAATGAATGGTGGCACGGTGATGATGACTTGTGGCTGGCGGTGCGGTGGCACGATGTTGTTTGCGGTGGTCCGGGGTTGTGCGGCGGTGATGTTGCCGACAACGCTAGGGAGAAGATGGTAAGGAGACGCCAGGTCAACAACAACACTGTTCCACGTCAGTCATCTCAATAACCACGCATCAATTTCTTTAACGTCGTCCAGCCAACTTAACGGAAAGGTCTGAATTGATCTCAATTTTCAAAATTAAGGACCATTTTGATACATTTTAGAAAACAAGGACCTATATGAGACATTCCTACACAAATAGAGATGTCGAAAAGGATTAAACCTTTTGCTAATAATGATTTAAGCCGCTTTCAGGCATTTTTTTCTTAGCTATTTATTTATTATGATGATTCTAGACAAGGAATCCTATTTTGTTTGGATTTTTTTCTTTTTTTTGATATTGGAATTCATGTTCGTAAAATACCGCGGCGTTTTTCCATTAAGGATTGGCTTTGTTGTAATCCTTTTTGCATTGCCAATTAAAAATATAGTAAGAGAAAAATACAATTTAAAAAATTTTCAATTGAAGGAAAAATATATATATATATTTATTGATTTATTATTGTTATTATTTTTTCTCTTTTTTGTTTTACTTTTATTTTTATTTACTTTTATTTTATTTTTTGTTATATATTTTTAAGCAACAAGAAGAAAAGTCAAATGAGATTAAAATTTTCGAATGTGTAAACCATACACGGGTTATCCTGAATGCGTATACAAGAAAAGAAACTTTCAATATTATAAAATTACAAAATTTTAAATTATATAAAAGTAAAAATGATAATGTAAAATACAGTTACATCACCGGTTATTAATTATATCAACTTATTAATAAAAAAATTAAATAATAAATACTTAATTCTTTTTTTTAATATTTAATAATAATTACTTAATTAAAAAGGATTAATTTTATCATAATCTTAAAATTTAATTAAACTAAAACAAAATTATATATTCTTTTGATACATTTATATAGATCTGTGCTTTTATGATTAAGATAATTATCATAATAATTCTACTGATATTTGGGATTGTGTAAAATGTTAATTCTATCCTTCGATTTGGAAGGAGTAACAAGTATACTCAGGGATTTCAACGTGTTAAATTAGATACCAGTAATTTGTCAGGAAAAAAAAAATCATCTTTTACTTCTTATATTATTCATTGAATATTTATTTAAAAAATATTTAAAAATATTCATATACATTTTAAAATTCACAAATATTTAATATATATATATATATATATATATGAATATTTAAAAAAAATATTTTAAAAATTTTAAAATAAAATTTAAATAAAATTAAAAAATAAATATGATGTTAATTAAATTAAATATGAGATTTGCTAACTTGTGTTCTAAATTTTAGTTGATAAAAATACTTTAAATTCTAAATTTTAATATTAAAAATATTTGAATAATTTTTGAATTTTCTATTTTTTATTTTAAATTAAAAAATTATTAAAATATTTGTATTTAAAGTATTGTTTTTTATGAATAATTTTTTTTTATCAAACTAAAATTTAATAACATAAATTAGCAAACTTCGTTGAATATATTAAATAACGTGTTAAATGAGATACAGATATCTTGTTAGTAAACAAAATTCATCATTGTGTATTATATTATTCATCGGATATTTTTATTTAAAAAATATTTGTGAATATTTTAAAATTTACAAATATTTAATATATATTATAAATATTTTAAAAAAATATATTTTATAAATTTTAAAAATAAAATTTAAATAAAATTAGAAAAATAAATATAGCATTAATTAAATTAAATATCAATTAAAATTTAATTTAAGTTTTTTTAAACAATAAATATTCACAAATAAAATAATATAATACCCGTAATTAATTATTTATAAATAAATATTAAAATAATTATAAACTGCTAATTTTATCTGTGAATACCACTATATGAAAATTTGTCTGTGGAGCCCATGACTGCGGAGTCCTATCATTAATGTTACCTTTTTTCAAAAGGCAAAGGCATAAGGCATTTATGGTAATTATGAGCATCTACCATCTATCTTTGTTACTAACAAATAATATATAATATAAATAGATGCAATACCTCCCTCTGTCTTCTATTCAGGACAGTGGTGTGGCAAACATGGCAGGTGGCGGTAACGGAAGGAAACAGGTTTCCAGCCACGAGAGGAAGAATGAGGTCAATTTTAACGTTTATTTCATCATACCCGACCCATGAGTTGGTTTTGCAATTTATAAGTGATAGTAAAAAAAAAATGAATTTATAATCTTTCTCATTCTTTTTTCTAATTTTTTGTTGGGTTAAATTAGAGTTTATTATGATGCAATAAAGGTAGGAAAAAGTGGAAGGTACGGGCGCAAAAAATTGGGGGTGAAGAAGATGCTAGCGTGGGCTTGGAGGATTATAATTTTGAAGAACATGAAAGGGGATACAGAAACTCCTGTTACTAAGTAACATATGATGATGTGTCGTGATTTCTTTCTGCTTTGAATTTCGATTGCCATATGTACTCCCTGTGTATATATGTATAATATCTTTTTATCATCTAATATCTTCAAAATGTTTTACTTAAACCATTAATAAAATAAATGATGCATAGAAAGTCTCTATTTTTCGGTTAATATAAGTGGATATCGTTTATTTGTCTATGTGATTAATATAAAAATATAATTTTGTTAATAAAAAATAATAATTAATTTTTATTGTTCTTATTAAAAAATATTGATTAATATATGAAAGCTACGTTGGTACGCGGAAGTGGTTAGATTTCTGAGATCAATGCGTATTTGAAAAGTCTTATAAATTAAAGTTTAATATTTGTCAAATGTGTTGGGGGTGTGACAGTAAATTTGGGGGAGTATGGGTGTTAAAAGAAATAGGGTTCTGACCCAAAGAAAACGAATACAAAACGGATTGAATTTATTAACAACAAAAACAGGATGTAACAATAAAATCTTCTCATTATTTTTTTTTTAAAAGCTGGGACAAATATTTTTTTTTTTTGCATTTTATTTTTATTGTTATTTATTTTTTCACTTAACACAAGTAATTTTCTATATTTTTAATTATTTTATTTTATTTATTTATTTATTTTAAGAAATTTAATTTTTAATTAATAATATTTTTTTTGAAGATTTTTTATTTCAATCCCTATTCACAAAATTACTTAAATATCTATTTTCTAGATTTCTCTTAACGTAATTCACTTCGACGAAATTGAATGTTAACCGTTACAAAGACTAAAAGTGTATTATTACAAAGCCAAATCGGAAAGCAAAATCTATTGAAGAAAATGATGTAATCTAATTTTATTTAGTTATTTATATATAATAAGGTGAAAAACTTGAAGATACAAGAAAGCACGAAGAAGCCCCCTAAATCTTTCTCTCTTTTTTTTTAGAAGATGGGTCAAACAAAATGTGCCTAGTTTTTTTGTTTATATCTTTCTTCTTCTTTTTCTTTCATTTTTTTTTAATTTATTATTACTATTATTATTATTATTATTTATCTAATTATTTAAAAATAATAATTTTCTAAATTGTTTTAATTTAATTTATAATTTTTTAAAAAAATATATTTCAATTCTTCTTTTAAAAATTATTTAAACACACCTAGTTTTTAGATTTTTTTTTCTCTAAAACTAAAATTCATTTACCTAGAAGAAATGGGGTATTATTAATTAAAATTTTACAAATGTATCATTATAATGATATTTTTTTTGTAAAATAAAAAATCACAAGTTACAATTAATTAAATTTTCATTCTGATATGTTTATTTTTAGAAAATCTCTGTAAGGAAAAAACATTGAATTTTTTAACACAATCACTACAACCCAATCGACCATGCAATAGAAATCATTGTTACTGTGAAATTTATCAATGTTGTGGAAACTAAAGATTTATCATTATAAGCAAATTGTTCAATAAAAAAATCTCAAATTGTAATCAATTAAATTTTTATTTCAATACGTTGAAGTTTAAAAACTCCTTCCAGATGAAAAATTATTAAATATGATAAGAACCTGTATTAACTCAAAAACATTCGAAAATTTTACTCAGCAAATTAAATTAATATTATTTTCAATCAATTGTTAGTTTTAACTATTATCATATAACTTTATTGTAAGAACCTGTATTTTTAGAAGTGGTGGGGACATGGTGGTTACCCACCTCTTGCATTATTAGAATGCAATTAATGGAGGTGCATTTACGGGGAAGCTTAGCAAGGTGAGGGTTTTCATTTTTGGCATGTGAGAGAGAGAGAGCAGCCAGAGGGAGGGAACCCTTTCTCCCGTTTCCAGCCGTCCAAAAAGCACCCATGGGAAGCTGTACCAACTTCAGAAGGGCTGAGAGGTGGATCTGGGTTGGGCATCTGGTGAGAGTGGAGTCCTTGCAGCAAGATCTGGGAGAGGAAGTGAAGAACTTTTGAGGTTGCAAGGAGATCTTGATATGCACGTATGGGAGGAGATAGATCCCAAAATTTACAAGGAAGTCTTCAAGAGGTAAGGAGAGTTTGATTTATTTCCTTGATTTTTGAGATATTTTGTGGTTGCTGCAAATCTGGGTAAAATTTGGGAAGAAGGAGATGAAGATAGGGGTTTCTGGGTTTTCTCTGGAATCTGTGCGATTCTGCAGAATTCTGCAGAATGCACGTACATCCAATTTTGGTGAGTCAAAATTGGACGTTCGTCCAATTGGTGCTCGACCAAATAGTGGTCGGCCAAATTATAACGTGTAGAACGAGCGTTCGCTCAACTAGTGCTCAACTTAGGTCGGACAATTTAACCGTTCGGTCTTGCCTCGTCCAGTAACGAGCGTTACGTTCGTTCTGGGCTTGTTCTGTGAGCGTTCGGTTTTGTATTATCGTGTAACGAGCGTCAGCGTTCGTCCTTGAGTTAGTTAAATATTAGACGTTCGTTAATGATATTACCCAGTGAATTAGAGATGTTAGACGTTCGTACTTAGTTTAGTATTCGCATTGTACAGATTGTGAGCGTTCGTTATCAATTGATATTCTAGGTTTCAACTTGAGCGTTCGTCCCTAAATTGGCATCCACTAGAAGTAATCTTGGGCGTTCGGTATTGAGTATTAGTGATTGCAGTCGTTCGTCCTTAATATGGATTTTTAGGGTTGAATCCTGAACGTTCGGTTTTTATGATATATGTGAACGTTCGATAATCGGTATTCGTATAATAGTGATTATAACTATCGGTTTTAATTTGGTAGTCTCACCTGGTGATCCTTAGCGTTCGGTCTTGATTATGCATTGGTAATAGTAAGCGTTCGGTTATAATGAGGTATTCTTAGGTTTAGCTTGTGAGCGTTCGGCCTTAAATTGATATTCTAAGTTTGAGTCTTAAACGGTTGGTCTGATGTATTAGTGATTATAGCGTTCGGTCATAAGCTAACTTTCTTAGGTTTAAATCCAGAACGTTCGGTTTTTGGGTATAAGTGAGCGTTCGGTTTTAAGTTGTTTATTCTTAAGGTTTGAATCTTGAACGATCGGCCTTGGGATATTAGTGACTATTGAGCGTTCGGTTAAGTTTTGATTTAAGCACCGTTCGATTAGCTGTTGATTTATGTCGTTCGGTCAGGCTTTTTTTAATGTCGTTCGGCAAAGTGACCTAGGGGTTCGACTAAGTATCAAAACGTTCGTCCTTATCGTGTCCGGATTAATGGTGTTTGATTTGAGTGTTCAGTATTGAGATATTAGTGGGTATAAGCGTTCGTTCTTAACTTGGAATTCTTGGGTAGCAATCTTGAACGTTCGGCTTTAAGTGTTCGGTTTGGATCTTGGACGTTCGACCTTGGTTTAATTGTGTTTGTGAGCGTTCGTTCTCGATGATGTTAATCCTCAAGAAGTACTCGTCTAAGGTAACGTACGGCTGGACTTGATCTCGAGCGTTCGTCCTTGGAGCTCGGTTAATAAGGTTTGGTGTTCATCGGCAGCGTTCGACCTTTGATGATGATTGATTTCAGAACGTTCGTTCAGACAGCATCAGAGTTGGAAAGCGTTCGGCATTAATGCATGAATCCGTGGGAGTATTTTGAAACAATTATTGAGAATTGTTGGTTATTTCCTTGATCCAATATTGGTTTATTTATACATGTTATTGAGAATATGTATGAATTTGTGATTGAGCACGTTTATTCTGTTGGAGGTGGTACTTGCACTATGTTATTTACTTGTAACTTCGTCTGTCTTTTGAGCATTTTTTCTAGTTTCACGCGTGAGACTGAGATTCGAGTGTCACCTTCTTCTGCGCGAGGAGGTGAATGTCTCGCCCAATGACTTCGGCTCGTGTTGAGTATAGTGCATCGTTGCGCGTAGTATCGATGTTTTTACTCGTTAGTCCTTGAGGAGTCAGGGAGATAGGTCTGAAGTCGCGGTGGAAGACGGCTCGGGTCGCCTGTTATTGAGAGCAGGTTATGACGACGAATTACAAGTAAACGACATTAGTTTATGAAAGACTAGTCTGCAGCGCATGTGGGTCGATTTATCATGGAAATTGTTATAGTATATGTAATGGGTTATGATGTGATACTTCTGGTTATTCATCTTGCATGTTGTGGCTGTGGTTTCCACCCGTGATGATCGTGCTGGTACGGGAGAAATGGTAGTGCAGATAAAGCTGGATTTGGAATAATTCTTCGAGAGAGACGGAAAGTAAAACTTGTTGGGTCTATAGGTAGTAGCGTGCGTTATTATTAGTGACGTCCGGTCTTGGTATTATTTATTTTCAGGTAGCAAGCGTTAATATGTAACAATTGATCTTGATGTTAGTTGTTCTGAGGTAGCTAGCGTCTGATCTTAATTTGGTACCCTGTGGTTTAGTTTGATTACGTTCGGTCAGTACTGAGGTGTTCAGTAGAGTAGTCTAGGCGTTTAACCCAGACTCAAGCATTCTTTATTCTAGTGTTCTGTCTCGTAGCGATGGTTCTTAGAGAATGATCTTTATTGGTGATGTTGCTCTGAGGTTTCAATCATTTATGGGGAGTGACCAAATAGTATCCGGTCTTAGAATGTTTGGGAAATAGCCTTGTCTAGTAGCTCATCAATGTATCATCCGTATGAGTGTCTAGTAGAAATTTTGGTAGGTTGGTATATGGGGATGTCTAACCTAAGTATTATATGATGTTTATATTAAAGCATTTATGCATATTTTATAAATGATATATTGCATGTTAGCTCACCCTTACTTATTTGTGTATGTATTGGAAAATCATATTTTTGCGATGATCGTATAATGTTTTTGTTATACGGGAGCAGATGAAGGAATGTCACGTGATCTGGCGCAAGTGTAGGAAGAGATGGAAGATCGTATTAGAAGGATTCAATGTTATCTGTACCGTTAAGTCTGAGCTGTAAACTTTTGTAGAGATTTGAGCTCGAGGTTCGGAGTGTTACCATAATTATATTTTTGCAATATTCTAAATTTTGAATTTTAAAAGGGCAAAAATTTTTGGGATGTTACATTTATCCTATACCATATATATATATATATTCAATTCATCGTAAAAAAATTAAAATAATTTAATTCATTGTAACAATATTTAATATGTTTTATATTCATTATAATTTTTTGATGCATATTGCATTAATGACACAAGCAAAATATAAATTTCGAATACATTAAATTTGTACTCATATTATTGTAACTTTTAGTCTACACAAAATAATAAATATAATAATAATAATAATAATAATAATAATATATAATAAAATTTTATAATTTTCTACTACCTTTCATTAAAATTTTATGCAAACCATTATAATAATAATAATTAACATTCTAAATTAAATTACAAAAACCAATTTTAAATTATACTCACTGTTTCTTATAATTTATTTAGATTTAAATTATTATTTTTCTTTCTTTCAACCCTGATTAAAATTAATCTAAAATAAAAAATCCAATTCATTTAAATATTAATCTCTATAATAAAATTGTTGAATAATTTAATTCATCGTAAACAAAATTGAAATACTTTTTTTATAATTAATATGTTAATAAATATTTTTTAATCATTATATTTTGGATATTTTTTATACTTATAAATATTTAAAGCTATGTTGACTTCAAAATGATATTGATTTTTGTTTTTTTAAAAGATGTAGAGGTGGATGAAAGTAAATTTGAAAGTAAAAGTTGATTAAAATTAATATAAAATTTAATCGATGTGATAAATAAAAACATAATTTAATTAAAAAAATATAAAATTATCAAAATACCTAGGAAAATATAACTGTAATATTATCATAATTGTAAAAATTATTATGAAAAAAATATTAAAATATTAAAATTATATTATTCTAATAATAATAATAATTATTATTTTTAAAATTGTTATTATTATTATTTTTAAAAATAATAATAATAATTATTATTATTATTTCATATTCTCAAAATAAATTGAAATTATGTTAATTTTGTACGGATAAAACTGATATTTTATTATATTTCTCTTCAAATCTCAACACATTAGCCATGATTCACAAAAATTATTTTTTTTGCAAATGTTAGTCTTTCATCCCTCCAAATGCTTCAAACTGAACATCAATTAATTTGCAAATCCTTCTACACAAATTCTCAACCAACACAGCCTAAGTAATAATTTTATTGTATTAACCTTATCACGTACAACTTTACCTCTCATTAAAATTTATACATTTGTTGATTATTTTATACATGTCTTTTATGTGTTGTTGAATTTTTATGTAAATTATCACATTAATAATAGTAATAATAATTTATATTGCAAATTAAATTACAAAATCCGAATAAAAATTATACCTAAAACTTTCTATAATTTATTTGACTTTAAAATTAGGGCGAGCAAAATTAACTTAACAACCAAAATGTAGTTTTTTGAATTCAATTAAACTAAAAATTAGTTTAGACAAATTGAATTACTTTTTTATTTTATTAAACTATACTGAATTGTAATATAAATTGAATATAAATTGAACAACTATGTGTTTTAATTGATTTCCAAATTACATTAATTTTGATATTTTTTACTTTTTAATTAAATTATACTAATTTTGAAATTAAATTGTACTGATTTTGAATCAAACTGTGATATTTGTAGGTTTTAAAAAAACATATAGATAAAAAAAATTTGTCTTTATAAGTTCTTTCATAAACAACAAAATAAAAAAATTAATAAATATTTAAATATAAATTACATTATAAAATACAACTTATTAACACATTTTCAATCATTCAAATTACTTAAAGATTCTATTTCATTTTGAGAAATTATATTTACAAAAATAAAATAAAATATTTCATCATTTTGAAAACTTAAAATATAAACTAAAAAATATATATATATTTTATACAAACTCGTTTTGCTCAAATTTATCATGTTGTTATAGAAAAAAAAGTATTTCTTTCAACTAATTTTGTGTGCGAATTAAATTATATAATTCAGTTTTGATAAAAATAGTTTAATTTTTACCGTATAAATAATAAATAATTTCAAGGTTAGTTATGTCCATGCACTTGAATTATTATTTGCACAAACCCGTCAAAATCACACCCTGTTGAATTATTATGTGTGGAAAACGCGTTCAAAAACAAAAAGCCCGCAGCTGCTTCTCCTACTCACTAACGCTATGTTGTAATTCATTTGTTTCCCCTTTTGAATTTGGATTGCTATGTACACCTTGTGTGTCTATTATTTTTATAAAATCTCATTCTTTGGATTATCAAATTCAAATCTAGAATATTCAGACCTAAAACTGCTATTTAAATTGCCTTGCACAACACCTATGTTAGAAAACAAATTTACATTTAATCTATAACAGATAAAATTCAATTTCAATGGTCTTTCAATTTCCATTGCAAAACACCATCAATTTTTTAAAATAATATAAAACATACGATAGACTGACAGTAACAAAAGCAACCCTTAATAATCTTACTATATTACTATTCGTTTCAATGTATTTAAAATATTTTAATTTGTGGATCCCGGAAATTTTTAAAATAAAGAATCGGTATAATCTTTTATATTATTAACCCGTTATTTTAAGTAATGACTGTACAATTAGTATTTTTTTGTCGACAAACATCATAATTTATAACTAGATAGTAAAAATAATGTAAAATAGATTAATAGTATATTTTAGGTAAATCCTAAAAGTTAATCACTGCATACAATAACAATCTTAAAAAAAAATTGGAAATTTTTGTTGAATAAATCAACTTCTGTTAGTATTTGTTTGATTATAGATCATGTTAGTGTTTTATTTATATATTCATAAAGGTTTTTTTTTCTTGTATCTCCAAATTTTTTTGTACCTGGTATAATTATTTTTTTCTTTTCTACGGTTATCCCATCCAGTTTTTCTTAATTTGATTATTTTTTTTACTTAATCAGATTTTGAAATATAATTTAAAAAATTTTAAATTTTGAAATTTGATGTAGAAACTCATTAAATTTTAAAATTTAATTTATGAATTAATAATATTTCAAAAATATATATATAATAATAATAATAATAATAATAATAATAATAATAATAATAATAATAATAATTTGTGGAACGACTTAATTAGTTATATGAGATTGCTAATCGTTACAGGGGTGGTGGAGAAGGACATATTATTGCATAACAATAATTAGTTTTCTATTAGCCTTTTCTACTATAATTACTACATGTATATACTCTAATAATAATTACTTTTACAATATTATATGAGTAGTAATTTCATCAATAGGTTGATATATACAGAATAATTATAATAACAATGCATAGTTATTTTATAATTATTAAATGACGGATAAGGTTACTTTTGTTATTGTCCGTCTATATATTTATATTTGTATATCATTTCATGTTTTATATATTTTTAGAAAAAATGATGGATTTTGGTAATTATGAAAATTAAAAGACCATTGAAATTGAATTTTTATCTGTCATAAATTTAATGTAAAAATAATTGTATTTTATTAATTGATGAATGTATCTATCTTAAGTTGACTTTTAAGAACGCTACTGAAAAAGAATGTTAGGACACCAAGAACACATTGTTTTTGTTACTAAAAGTTCTTTTGATTTCGTTAAACTGTATGAAGACGGTATAATCTAAGTAAACTTTTTGCTTATAGTCAATATTAAAGAAGATAATAAGGTTCAAGCTTTAAGAAGCTCTATAAAGTTGACTTGGTAATCGCATACGAGATCCGCACGGTGCAAGTTAATCTCCTCAGTTCAATTCCTTAAAAGATCACATTCCTATAAAAATAGATATTATAAATTTTATTTAGGTAATCATGGCCATGACAATAAAAATTAAAAGCAGAAACAAATTACAACACACACATCATGAGTTATTATTTGACTATAGCTGTTAATTACATGTGATGTTGAACCTGGAGTTACTTAGTAGCAGGAGCAGCTGCATCTCTCTTCATGTTCTTCAAAGTTATCTTCTTCCACA